>NC_062232.1:47169604-47343900 GCF_902686445.1 Sciurus carolinensis
TTTCCTAGAATGGCCTATATGAACTATGTATTGAACATGTATGTATGTAGCACACACATACATACAAATACATATTCATGGGTGAAATTATTTCAATGCAGTGACTGATTTGTGTAAAATGACAAAATCTGTCATGGTTGTATTTATATAGTAAGGAAAATAAATGGATAAAGTAAATAAAGGGGAAGAACATATAAATTGTTCTTGGAAACTATCAATAGGGTAAGAAGTTATTTCTCAACATATCGCTCTATAATTAAATGCATTTCCAAGACTTAATTTTGTAATATTTTGCTTTACAGTTTGAAAAAGAAAAAAATGTATTATAGTGTATTTAGGAAAAATAAGTGTGAAAATAGTGAGGCATTTTTCAAAAAAAAAAAAGATAATAACCAAGAATATATCCTATCATAAATGTTTATTTTAAAATATAAGACTTTAGTCATCAACTGTATTAAATTAGCATATATTGTGTAATTAAATTAGTATTGTAACAGTATGAAGCTGATACAATGGGAGGTGAGCCAAAATATCTCTTACGAGTTAGTATATGAATGCAATGATATGTGAAGTTATTGGGCAAGGTCACATCATAACAGCATTTAATGGGTATTCACTATGCGTAGGTGCTACTGTAAGCACGTATATTATTTGATCCTCACAATAACCTAATGAGGTTGAATTAGTACCATTTATAGATGTGGATACTAAGACATAGAATGTTTTAAAAAGTTGACAAAGATCATATAGTTGCTAAGAGAAAGAGGCAGGTTTTAAACCTATCAGTCTGGCTCTGAAGCCAAGTGCTTCACCACTAGGTATTGCTGTTCTTGGTGGCCCTTGCTAAATTGGATACTGATTATTTTGGAACATTGTTGATATAATGGGCAAAACAATTTAAAAACAAATTCCTTATTAAAATTGAATTGTTATTAATGGATTGAACTTTAAAGAATGTAATATATTCTTATTTCTTTTTTGGTGAATTGTCTCTTCCCACTGATAAAAGCAAACTTTTCCTATTGATTTGCAAGAATTCTTCATATAGCAAAGATATTAACTCTTTGTCTCTAAAAAATGTATGTCTCTAGCCAAATGGACTTGATTAATTTTCCTCTGAATTACATATTCTATCTAACCCTGGTTCATCTGTTGTACTGTTTTCACTCTTCCTGAAACACATTTTTCCAGTATAACTGGTGTTCTTCAGAATCTCAGTTTAAATATCTTAAAATATTCACTGAACCCCCAGATTGAGAGCCACTTCTAGCAATCAAATACCTTTCCCCCTCTTGCAAACCTATACTTGTTGATTCAAAATCTATCCATCTGGTAGAAGATAAATTGTTTGAGTACAAACATCTTGTCAATCTTGTTACCTCTAGGACTGAGCAGGACTTGGCACTCAATATTTGGACAGTAATATGAATGGTCATTTGACAAAACTTATCAAAAACTCAACCTTTAACTCAGCAATTTCATTTCTACAGATATTTTAAAAATAAATAATTGGACAAGTTTTCAAAAATGTATGTATCAGGTGGCTTGTTGTATTACAATGATAATAGAAAAGCAAATTTGAACCTCTTGAATTTCTAACAAGAAGTTGATTAGATAAGTTGTGGTAAAACCAACAGTGAAATCTATGTAGCCAAATAAAATTAATTTGTGTGTGTATGTGTGTGTGTGTGTGTGTGTGTGTGTAAATGTTCATAAAATACTTTCAAATGAAAAAATAGGTTATAATTACAGTAACAATAATAATTGCTTACAATTAAATAGCATTTACTTTTGTTACAAAAGTGTATGTGTGACTTGATAATAAGTTTATAAACATATTCCTACGTAGAAAAATGTCTGAAAAGAGATATACCAAATCATTCCAAACAGGAAACTTTTACAAGGTTGATAGAAATTTTCCTTTTTGCTTATTTATTTCCTAAAATAAATATGTACACTCATCAGCATTTGTACATTACCAGATGGATTAATTCTTTAAAGAGCTGGGAATCATCTGGGGTTAAGTCTGATGAATGAGGCAGATAATGCTACATTGTGTGTAATTATGCAGCAGTAAAGTTGATTTTCTTGCTAATTTATAAAGAGATTCTGAAGATATGTCCAAAAGTAGAGTTCCAAAAATACATTGAGCAAAAGCTGTATAGTGGTAATGAGTGCACTCCTCCTGGGAGGATCGTTTTAAAACACAGCACTTAACTTGAATGTAAAATTGCTGGTTTAAAAAAGATTCATCTTTATTTCTCTTCTGACCTTATTTCTTTCCTTTTACTAATTTAGGGTCTTTTTTAAAATTAATTTTTGTTCCTGTTTTTCTAGCTCCTTGAGATGCAATAATAGGTTGTTTGAGATATTTTTGCATTTTTGATGTAGGTGTTAATTGCTATAAACTTCCTTCTATTAATGTTTTGCTTTATCCAGTAGTTTTGGTATGTTGTGGTTACATTTTCATTTGTTTCAAGAAAATTTTAAATTTCCTTCCTGATTTCTTTCTTGATCCACTGGTTGTTCAAAATTAAGTTCCATATACTTGTATGGTTTCCAAAGTGTTTCTTGTTGATTTTTTCTTGTATTGCATTGCGATTGAAAAAGATACTTCATATAATTTCAATTCTAAAATCCATCTACTTTTCCTTTTGTTATTGTGCTTCTGTGTAATATTTAAGGAATGAACACCTTTTTCTGAGGTAAAAATTTACTTTTTTTTTTCAGGGTTTCTGTGGTTTTAATGTTTACATTTAGTAGCTTGTATTTTGAGCTAAATTATAAATATAGTATGCAGTAAGGGTCTAACGATTCTTTTATACATGTATATCCAGTTGTGCCCATATGATTTTTTGATAAGATTATTCTTTCCTTATTGTATTTTCTTGGCACTCTTGCCCAAAATCCATGAATATAAAAGTTTCTTTCTGGATTCTCATTTCTATTTGATTGAGCTGCATTGCATTTCTAACCTTAGATCATTACTCCATTGTCTTAATTATGTAGTAAATTAAAAAGGACAAAAAAAAAAAAGGAAAAAAGAAAACAAAATAAAATTAGAAAATAAAAAAGAATTCTCCAACTTTGTTCTTTTGAAAGATTGTTTTGTCTGTCCTGGGCCCCTTACACTTCTATATGAATTTTAGAATCAGCTTATCTATTTCTTCAAAGAGTCAGATGAAATTTTACAAAGAATTTCATTGAATCTGTAGTCAATTTGCAGTGTACTACATTTGAACAATATTGTTATTCAATCCATTACAAGCAATATGTCATGCATTTATGTCTTTAATTTGTCTCAATGGTATTTTATTTCAAATTTAACAAAAATTCCTTCATAAATGTTTTTTGTTTTTATAATATTTATTATATTATTATAATTGTAATGGTTTTGAGTTTCATCTATAAATTTTGCATCATTTAATGAGTTTTGATAGCCTTCATAGATTTATTCAGTCTCTTACCCAATATTTCAATTGTTGTGTTTCTATGCAGAAAAAAGTCATCACAATTTCAAATAAGACATTTTAATGTGAAAAGTCAACCAATGTATGTTGGCATTACTTCCTTGTACTTAGATGACAAGTTCATACTCTAATCAAATGTTTTCCAAAGTTTTTTATGTTTTTTCTACCTTCATATCTACCTGCTATTTAACATATTTTTTAAAATCAAATCTTTTCTAAACTCTAAGTTTACCTGAAAAGAAATTTTATATTATTGATTTAAGGATCTAATCCATTAATATCTTCTACTGTGTATTAAATTAAATATACAACTATTAAAGTTCATGTACTACTTTGAATTAGTTTCAGGTAATCATAAGTTTACTACTCTTTTGGAAGCCCTGTTATAAACTACTTTAATTAATCAGATGAAATGAAAATTTTCCTAAAGTTGGTTTCATGGTTGCCAGATATTCCCATAATGAAATGAAGCACTACTAGAACATCTATGCAAAAGAAAGGAATAATCCCTCCAGTTCTTGATTGTGCTTTTCTAGAGAACATCTAAAGTATTATATATGAGTTAGTGATACTTTCATGATTAAAATTTGCTCTCATTCAGCACTGCATGGATTACATCATGCTATCGCATAAATATGAGTAATTTCCTCCTAGAGGGTAGGGACTGTGTCTATTAACTTGCCTCATACAGCACGCAGCATAACATTATGGTTCATTGGGCACTTAATAAATGCAAGTTGATGATATAATGCATTTGTTAATCACCAATCATCCTGAAAAATAATGATGTACCCAGAGCTGATGGGTCCACCCCAGAGTTTTCTTATTGAGGGTTGAACACTATTGAGAGGCCTCCACTTAAAAGGAAACACAGTAGAAAATTGTTCAGCTTTTCAACAAAATGAGGGGGCTTTTGTCCTTGATAATTAAATTTCTTTCAAAGCTCAGAATTACCTGAATGTTTATTTGACTTGGAGAATAACAATATTTATTTAAATACCCACTTAAAGCATTTCATCTAGAAAGAAAAACTTCTGGTCTATATTTTTAAGCAAACTTTCAATAAAAATCAGGCCCCAGAATCTTGACCAGAAGATTCAGTTAAGGATTTAGTGGTAGGAAGCAGAGATTCTTGGCTTATCCCTTGACACTAGAGTTTTGAAACATTTAGAAAAATACCACAGTAACCTTATTCCCACCCCCTGTCACTTTTGCCTCAAATTCTGGGTCTGTGGGGTGAGGACAATCTCTAAGAATAGAAAGGGCCTTATCGTTACTCCTGTAGTTTAGGAATTTGAGGCTGAGAGTAATTGTAATCTCACTAGGAACTTTGTATTCTCACTAGGTACAACTGTCATGATTTGATTTTGGACACAAAATTTCTTAGATTCACCCATCAGGAAAAAAAAAAAAAAAGAATCAGCACAGCAAAGAAGGTGAGGGGGGTTATTGATGAATAAACACACAAAGTTGTTCTAAAAGCTTATAATCTAATATAGACTGAGAATCAGGTTATAGACTGTTGCTAGATGCTGTAGGCCTGAAAGAGATGTCTAAAATGAATTTGAGCATGGTTTTTGAAAACTGTGATTTGTCAAAGAAGCAGTGACAGCCTTTTCACTAACAGCAAACAGTTCATTGTAGTGTGTTGGGATGTGACGTTGGTCTTTCCCTCTGGCAAAGGCATGCTTCTCTGTCTCTTTTGGTTGCATTGTGATCTTGGCTGAAGAGATGTTAACTTGATTAAAAAAATGATAGGGCATCTATTTGACTGGTAATCTAAATAGGAATTCCTGCTCAAAGGTGTCAGGAAACTCCTTGATCAAATTTCTAGACTAAAGGTAATGTAATTATTATCTTCCTGTTGAAAATGCCCTTCATAATTGAAGATGTTTAGATACTTGAATTGGGTATTTGGGATTCATGAAATGATTGGTTCCACAATCCAAAATTAAACATCTATAAGGTCATAAATCTATTTGCCTGTTCTTTTAAAAACAAAGAAGTTTGTAGTATCAAAATGTAAAAGCAAGGAGAGGATGAATGGTTTTGTAAAACTAAAACCCAAAGTAATTTCCTTTCCTAGTTTCTTTTTCTTTTGTACAGAATAGCAAACATAGCAAACATATTTTGTCAAAATAGCAAGAAAAGTAAAGCAGAGAGCATTTGTGTGTCTCTGGTACTTGGGATTCAACCCAGGACTTCATGCTTGCTAGGTAAAATCTCTACCATTAGACTATATGCCCTAGTCCCAAGTTATTGTTTTTTAAAAGAAGAAAACTGAGGCAAGGGGTTAAAAATCTCAGATCTAAGAACTCTTTGCAATGGGAAACACCTATTTTGTTAGCATTCATATCCTTTTACTCTGACGCTGTTGAGGTTATTGGAATAATTTTCCTTCCCCACTTTGAGTCTCCTGGTTGGGCACATATCGGCCCTCCCTTGCATTTTCTCACCCTCTTTCTTTACCTTCCTTTCTTATTCTTTACCCTAATGTCCTGGGTTACCTCCCTCATTAAAATGAGAGATTCCTCAAGAAACTAGAAATGGAACTACTGTATGACCCAGCTATTCCACTCCTCAGTATGTATTCAAAAGAACTAAAATTGGAATACTACAGATACAGGCACTTCAAGTTTACAGAAGATCAATTCACAAAATCCAACATATGGAATCAGCCCAGATATCCATTAGTAGATTAATTAACCAAGAAAATATGGATATAGACACAATGGAGTTTTACTCAGTCACAAAGAAGAATGAAATAATGGCATTTGCCAGTAAATGTGTGGAACTGTAGAATAACATGCTAAGTGAAATAAGACAGACTCAGAAAATCAAGAATCATATGTGAAGCTAGAGCAAAATAAGGGAAAGAGGATGGTGGGGTGAAGATCAGATATCTTAAATATATAGGGAAGAACAGTGAAGTACAAGAAGATAAGAGGGAGGGAGGAAGGATGGATGGGGAAGAAATATGAAATGAATTTAACGAAGTCATGACATGCATATATAATACCAAAGAGAATTTCACTTTTATGTGCATGTAGAAAGTATCA
Source organism: Sciurus carolinensis (assembly GCF_902686445.1). Taxonomy (NCBI): domain Eukaryota; kingdom Metazoa; phylum Chordata; class Mammalia; order Rodentia; family Sciuridae; genus Sciurus; species Sciurus carolinensis. The sequence continues at coordinate 47,176,134 of NC_062232.1, forward strand.
ATCAAAAAAAGTTGCAAAAAATGAAAACTTTACTTCAGAACCATACTGAGAAAAGTACCTGTAATACTTATTTCCATAAAAATGTATATGTAAATATGGATTTAACTTCTTATGACCTGTGACCATAAAACTCTAAGTTTAAAAAGTTTCTCAATTATTATAATAATGAATACATAAATGATAAAAAAATGAACATAGCATTTTGATACATGAGTGGTAAGTATAAAAATAAACTCTTATGGGTAATATGGCAATAAGTGAGAGGGGTAGGGGACTATTTCCCTAATTAGTTTGTATCTGTGGCATTTACTAAGACAATACACTAGTAAGATTCAGGGGGGCAAGAATATCTTCTCTCTTTTTTTTTTTACATTATACGGAAAAGCTTTATAATTTATTTAATATCAAAAATGACTGCATATTATTCACAATGATATAGCAACCTGTGCCCATTATTGATGGTTGCACCTAAACCATCAGCTATTAATTGACCAAGAAAATATGGTATATTTTCAATCAGCTATTTCAGAGTTGCTGCAATCTGTTTCCTACTATGAGCTGATACCACCAGGGCGAATTACAGAAAGGGTAGGGCTATCAATTAATTTAAACTTTTCAAAATGCCAGATAAATACTATGCTCCTTAATGTATGATGAGGTTATACCCTGATAAAATCATAAATCAAAAATATTATAAATCAGAAATGCACTTAATATACCTAAACTACCAAAATCATGGCCTAGCAACATAGGCACTGTACAATATTGTTTATGTCCTGATCACATGACTGACTGGAAGCTACACCTTGCTGCCACTGTTTGGTATAAAAAAAATCATATATATTGTTATCCTAGGAAAGGATCAAAATTCAAAATATCTTCTATAGAATGCATATCACTTTGACACCATCATGAAATTCAAAAATTTTAAGTCAAGCTATCGTAGATTGGTGCCCATTTGTATGCTCTTATTGTTGTTTTCTTTTGTTTTTATTAGTAGGATCAATTTTTTTTTCAATTTCCATAGAGAAAAATTAAAGAATTATTCTGCCAGCTCTTGTATGGTGACAATCATGGTAGAGTCTGGGGGAACAGCTTACCATGAATTCCTTTAATTCATTGAGCAGTTTATAAATGATAATTTTCTTATTCATTGTGTGAATAGACAAAGAAGAAAGTGGTACCAACTTCCCACACTCAACATAGCCCCACCCCAGTTTCAGGAAATGGTACCTATGTAACCATTGCATCCCCTCCTTAGGTAGATGTGGCTGCTGTGATAAATGCATCCTGAAACTTGACTCAGCTTTTCTGAAAGACTCCCACTTAAGAAGGGGAGTCAGAGGATTAAGAAGGGGACTTGGGGCACTAAAAAAAAATGCCTGGATTTTGGCATGTATCTTCTCCTGTAGAAGGCCTACGCATAGGATAAAGACTGCATCTAGCAATATTATCCTTGAGAAGGCATTCCCTTGTTGCTATGCAAGCTCTTAGACTCCCAAAGAACAAATCACTGCTTGTTCAGTTGAGGTCCAGTGGAAGAGGTTGTTTGTGTTAGGGGCCATGCTGCATGAGGAATTCAAATAGGATTCCTGCAATCACCTCCACACAGTGACATGCTCATTGCTATGAGGCACTTGGGAAGTGAAAGAAAAGCAGATGCACACTCCCAGCCATTCCTTCTCCTAGGCAGACACTCACAGCAGTGGGCAGCAAAATCACCAGGACCACAAAATTTTACTTTCTCCTGTGTTTCACTTCCACTCCCTTTCATTTTATGTGCTGAGTAGTTGAATCTAAAGCTTAAAGCTTAAAATATGTGACTATTTCATCACAACCAACACCCCCACCTGTGAATAGTCACAGACATTTATTGCACTCTCTTTCATTCCGCAGAATAATGTGCACCTCAGACCCTCCAAGAATCTCTCCACTCCCATTACAATATGAGGGACAGTGCCTACTTTCACTGGCTTTTAATCACTCCAACTGCCCAACTGTTGGAAGTGGAGATTTAATGATTACTGGCCAAACAACTGTATCTTCCTTCATGACGAATTCACTAATTCTAAAAATCAACATTGCTATGACTATGACCAGGTGTGTTAACCAGTAAACAGTTGTTTCTACTTTATCATGCATTTCTTTTTTTTTTTGATTTGTTCTAATTAGTTATATATGGCAGCAGAATGCATTTCGACTCCTTGCATACAATGGAGCACAATTTTTCATTCGCTGGTTATACACGATGCAGTCACACCATTTGTGCATCTATAGATATAGGATAATAATGTCCTCTCATTTCGCCATCTTTCCCACCCCCATACCCCTGAGCCTCCCTCCCTCCCCTCTGCTCTATCCAAAGCCACTACTCCCCTCGCCATCCCCCCATTATGGATCAGCATCCACTATCAGAGAAAATGTTTGGCCTTGGTTTTCTGGGATTGGCTTACTTTGCTTAGCATGATGTTCTCAGCTCCATTCATTACCTGCAAATGCCATAATTTCATTTTCCTTTAGCTGAGTAACCGTGTGTGTGTGTGTGTGTGTGTGTGTGTGTGTGTATAAATATATATGTAAAATAGATATATAACAGTTTTCTGTTCATCTATTGAAGGGCATCTAAGTTGGTTCCAAGTTTAGATATGTGAATTGAGTGGCTATAACATTGACATGGCTGCATTAATGTAGTATGCAGATTTTAAGCCCTTTAGGTATAGATGGAGGAGTAAGACAGATGGGTCAAATGGAGTTCCATTCCAAGTTTCTGAGGAATCTCATACTGCTTTCCAGAGTGGTTACACCAATTTGCAGTTCCACCAGCAATGAATGAGTGTACCTTTTCCCCACATCCTTGCCAACACTTATTGTCGATTGTATTCTTGATAATTGCTATTCTGACTGGTGTAAGATGAAATCTTAGAGTAATTTTGATTGCATTTCTCTAATTGCTAGAGATGTTGAACATTTTTTTCATATATTTGTTGATTGATAGTATTTTCTTCCGTGAAGTGTGTGTGCAATTCTTTAGTCCATTTATCAATTGGGTTCTTTGATTTTTTGATGTTAAGTTTTTTTTTATTGTAAACAAATGGGATACATGTTGTTTCTCTATTTGTACATGGAGTCAAGGCATACCATTTGTGTAATCATAAATTTACATAGGGCAATGCTGTTTGATTAATTCTGTTATTTTTCCCTTCCCCCCCACTCCTCCCACCCCTCTTTTCCCTCTATACAGTCCTTCCTTCCTCCATTCTTACCACCCTCCTTATCCCTAACCCTAACCCTAATGCCAACCCCTCCCATCCCCATTATATGTCCTCATCCGCTTATCAGCAAGATCATTCGTCCTTTAGTTTTTTGAGATTGGCTTATCTCACTTAGCATAATATTCCCCAATTTCATCCATTTGCCTGCAAATGCAATAATTTTATCATTCCTCATGGCAGAGTAATATTCCACTGTATATATATACTACAGTATCTTTATCCATTCATCAATTGAAGAACATCTAGGTTGGTTCCACAATCTGGCTATTGTGAACTGAGCAGCAATGAACATTGATGTGGCTGTATCTCTGTAGTATGCTGACTTTAAGTCCTTTGGGTATAGGCCAAGGAGTGGTATAGCTGGGTCAAATGGTGGTTCCATTCCAAGCTTTCTGAGGAATCTACATACTGCTTTCCAGAGTGGCTGCACTAATGTGCAACCCCACCAGAAACATAAGAGTGTACCTTTTTCCCCACATCCTCTCCAACACCTAATGTTGCTTGTGTTCTTGATAATCGTCATTCTAATTGAGGTGAGATGAAATCTTAGGGTAGTTTTGAATTGCATTTCTCTTATTACTAGAGATGTTGAACATTTCTTCGTATATCTGTTGATTGCTTGTAAATCTTCATCTGTGTAGTGTCTGTTCATTTCCTTAGCCGATTTGTTGATTGGATTATATGTATTCTTGGTGTAGAGTTTTTTGAGTTCTTTATAGATTCTGGAAATTAGCACTCTATCTGAAGTATGAGAGGCAAAGATTTTCTCCCACTCTGTAGGCTCTCTCTTCACATTACTGATAGTTTCCTTTGCTGAGAGAAAGCTTTTTAGTTTGAATCTATCTCAGTTGTTGATTCTTGCTTTTATTTCTTGTGCTATGGGAGTCCTGTTAAGGAAGTCTCATCCTAAGCCAACAAGTTGAAGGTTTGGGCCTACGTTTTCTTCTTTAAGATGCTGAATCTCTGGTCTGATTCCGAGGCCCTTGATCCATTTTGAGTTGAGTTTTGTGCAGGGTGAGAGATAGGGGTTTATTTCATTCTGTTGCATATGGTTTTCCAGTTTTCCCAGCACCATTTGTTGAAGAGGCTATCTTTTCTCCATTGCATATTTTTGGCCCCTTTGTCTAGTATGAGAAAATTGTGCATATTTTGGGTTGTGTCCATGTCCTCTATTCTGTACCATTGATCTACCTGTCTATTTTGGTACCAATACCATGCCGTTTTTGTTACTATTGCTTTGTAGTAGAGTTGAAGAACTGGTATTGCGATACCCCATGCTTCGCTCTTTCTACTGAGAAATGCTTTAGCTATTCTGGGTTTTTTATTCTTCCAGATGAATTTCATAATTGCTTGCTCTATTTCTGTAAGATAAATCATTGGGATTTTAATTGGAATTGCATTGAATCTGTATAGCACTTTAGGTAGTATGGCCATTTTGACAATATTAATTCTTCTGATCCAAGAACATGGGAGATCTTTCCATCTTCTAAGGTTTTATTTAATTTCTTTCTTTAGTGTTCTGTAGTTCTCATTGTAGAGGTCTTTCACCTCTTTTGTGAGATTGATTCCCAAGTATTTTATTTTTTTCGATGCTATTGTGAATGGGGTAGTTTTCCTAATTTCTCTTTCTGAAGATTCATCACTTATGTATAAAAATGCATTGGATTTATGAGCATTGATCTTGTAACCTGCTACTTTACTGAATTCACTTATGAGTTCTAAAAGTTTTCTGGTGGAATTTCCAGGTTCCTCTAAATATATAATCATGTCATCAGCGAACAGGGACAGTTTGAGTTCTTCTTTTCCAATTCATATCCCTTTAATTTCTTTGGTTTGTCTAATTGCTCTGGCTAGAGTCTCAAGGATGATGTTGAATAGAAATGGTGAAAGAGGGCATCCCTGCCTTGTTCCAGTTTTTAGGGGGAATGCTTTTAATTTTTCACCATTTAGAATGATATTGGCCATGGGCTTAGCGTAGATGGCCTTTACAATGTTAAGGAATGTTCCCACTACCCCAATTTTTTCTAGTGTTTTGATCATAAAGGGATGCTGTATTTTATCGAATGCTTTTTCTGCATCTATTGAAATAATCACGTGATTCTTAACTTTAAGTCTGTTGATATGGTGAATGATATTTATTGATTTCTGGATGTTGAACCAACCTTGCATCTCTGGGATAAAACCCACTTGATCGTGGTGCACTATCTTTTTAATATATTTTTGTATGTAATTTGCTAAAATTTTGTTGAGAGTTTTTGCATTGATATTCATTAAAGATATTGGTCTGAAATTTTCTTTCCTCAATGTGTCCCCGGTTTAGGATTAGGTTGATATTGGCTTCATAGAATCAGTTTGGGAGGGTTCCCACCTCTTGTATTTCATGGAATACTTTGAGGAGTATTGGAAAGAGCTCTTCTTTAAAGGTTTTGTAGAACTCGGCTGAGCACCCATCTGGTCCCAGACTTTACTTTATTGGTAGGTTTTGATGACCTCTCCTATTTCATTCCCTAAAATTGATTTTTTTAAGTTGTGTATGTCCTTCTCGTTCAGTTTAGGTAATTCATATGTCTCTAGAAACTTGTTGATGTCTTCTAGGTTATCTGTTTTGTTGGAGTATAGATTTTCAAAATAGCTTCTAATTATGTTTTGTATTTCACTCATGTCTGTTGTGATATTTCCTTATTCATTCCGAATTTTAGTAATTTGAGTTTTCTCCCTCTTTCTTTTTGTTAGTGTGGCTAAGGGTTTATCAATTTTGTTTATTTTTTCAAAGAACCAACTCTTTATTCTATTAATTTTTCTGATTGTTTCTTTTGTTTCAATTTCATTGATTTCAGCTCTGATTTTAACTACTTCCTGTCTTCTACTACCTTTGGTGTTGGTCTGCTCTTCTTTTTCTAGGGCTTTGAGCTGTAGTGTTAAGTCGTTTATTTGTTGATTTTTATTTCTTTTGTTGAATGTGCCCCATAAAATAAATCTTCCTCTAAGTAGTGCTTTCATAGTGTCCCAGAAATATTGATATGATGCATCTTTGCTCTCATTTACTTCTAAGAATTTTTTAATTTCCTTCCTAATGTCTTCTGTTATCCTTTCATCATATAATAGTGTATTATTTAATCTCCAGGTATTGGAGAAGTTTCTGTTTTTTATTCTGTCATTTATTTCTAATTTCAACCATTATGATCTGATAGAGTACAAGGTAGTATCTCTATCTTCTTGTATTTGATAACAGTAGTTTTCTGGCAAAAATATGGTCTATTTTAGAGAAGGATCCATCTGCTGCTTAGAAGAAAGTTCTTTGCTGGATGGTATATTCTATGTATGTTGGTTGAGTCTAAATTGTTGATTGTGTTATTGAGATCTATGGTTTCTTTATTCAATTTTTGTTTGGAAGATCTATCCAGTGGTGAGAGAGGTGTGTTAAAATCGCCTAGTATTACTGTGTTGTGGTCTGTTTGATTTCTGGAATTGAGAAGGATTTGTTTGACGTACATGGATGTGCCAATGTTCGGGGCATAGATATTTATGATTGTTACGTGTTGCTGATTTATGCTTCCCTTATGCAGTATGTAATGTCCTTCTTTATCCCTTCTGACGAGTTTTGGCTTGATGTCCACATTATCTGAAATGAGGATGGATACTCTACCTTTTTTCTGTGTTCGTATGCATAGTATGTTTTTTCCCATCCTTTCACCTTTAGTCTATGGGTATCTCTTTTTGTGAGATGAGTCTCTTGCAGGCAGTATATTGTTGGATTTTTCTTTTTAATCCAATCTGCCAGTCTATGTCTTTTGATTGATGAGTTCAGGCCATTAACATTCAGGGTTATTATTGTGATATGATTTGTATTCCCAGTCATTTGACTCATTTTTGTTTTTTGACATGATTTGGTTTCTCCTTTATTTGGCTATTCCTTTAGGCTAGTTCCTCTCGTTGCTGATTTGCATCGTTGTTTTTCATCTCTTCCTCATGGAATATTTTGCTGAGAATGTTCTGTAATGTTGACTTTCTTTTTGTAAATTTCTTTAGCTTTTGTTTACCATGGAAGGATCTTATTTCGTCGTCAAATATGAAAATAAGTTTTGCTGGGTATAAGATTCTTGGTCAGCATCCATTTTCTTTTAGGGCTTGGTAAATGTTGTTCCAGGCCGTTCTAGCTATTAGGGTCTGGATTGAAAAATCTGCTGATATTCTTATTGGTTTCCCCTGAATGTAATATGATTCTTTTCTCTCGCGGTCTTTAAAATTCTGTTTTTACTTTGTATGTTAGGTATTTTCATTATAATGTGCCTTGGGTCTGTTGTGATTTTGTATATTTCAATTCCTATAAGCCTCTTGTACTTGGTTTTCCATTTCATTCTTCATATTTTGGAAATTTTCTGATATTATTTCATTGATTAGATTTTTCATTCCTTTGGTTTGTTTCTCTAAGCCTTCCTCAATTCCAATAATTCTTAAATTTGGCCTTTTCATGATATCCCATAATTCTTGTAGATTCTGTTCATGATTTCTTACCATCTTCTGTTTCGTCAACTTTGTTTTCAAGATTAAATATTCTGTCTTCATTGTCTGAGGTTCTGTCTTCCAGGTGTTCTATCCTATTGGTTATGCTTTCTATGAAGTTTTTAACTTGGTTTATTGCTTCCTTCATTTCAAGGATTTCTGTTTGTTTTTATTTTCAGTATCTCTAACTCTTTATTGAAATGATCTCTTGCTTCCTGTATTTGCTCTTTTAACTGTTGATTGGTGTGATCATTTAATGCCTGCATTTGCTCTTTCATCTCCTCTTTTTCTTCCCTGATTGTTTTAATTATGTACATTCTGAACTCCCTTTCTGACATTTCTTCTGCTGTGCTGTCATTGGGTTTTATTGATATAGTATCTAGGTTTGTTTGGGACATTTTCTTCCCTTGTTTTCTATATTATTCAGATGTCAGTGGGACTCTGAGATATTTCAGATTTCCTCTATTGACTTATAGTGTCCCTGTAGATTTCCAGTGTATCACCTCCCAGCCTTCAGTAGCCTGAAGTCTTGGAGGAACTTGATAATGCAGTGCTTCCGAAGAAAGCTGCCCCTAGCCCGCTACTGGTTCCAGGTCTTGGAGCTGGCTCTGTGTGGAAAGGCTCTCACTGGGGGGGCCTGCTCTGAGAAGCTGGCCGTGTGAGAGGAGCCCACCTCCAGAGTGATCAGGGCTACCTGGGGAAGACTCTAGCTGCCCTGCCCTGCTCTGACAAGCCACCCCTATCCATGCCTGCTGCCCAGGCCGAGCTTCAACCGGTGGGGGAGACTCACCCTTGGCTCTATTTTAATCCGAGTCTCTCAATGCCTCCCCTTCTTGAATCCTGGTTTCTGGAGCGACTGAAGATGCAGTCACCTTGTAGTCCACCATCTTGAATCACCACCTGAAACACTCTGAAAGCAGTACTAAGAAGAAAGTTCATTGCCTTGAGCTCATACATTAAAAAATTAAAAAGTCAACAATTAAAAGACCTAACATTACATCTCCAAGTTCTAGAAAAAGAAGAACAGATCAACACCAAAAATAATAGAAGACAGGAAATAATTAAAATCAGAGCTGAAATCAATGAAATTGAAACAAGACAAACAATTCAAAAAATTGAGAAAACAATACCATGGTGCTTTGAGAAAGTAAAGAAAATTGATAAACCCTTAGCCACACTAACAAAGAGAAGAAGAGAGAAAACTCAAATTTCTAGAATATGTGATGAAAAAGGAAAGATCACAACACACATCTTTGAACTACATAACATAATTAGAAGCTACTTTGAAAATCTATACTCCAGTGGAATAGAAAATGACTAAGATATTGACAATTTTTTAGAGACACATGATCCTCCCAAACTGAATCAGGAAGATGTACACAATTTAAATGGATCAATTTCAAGCACCAAAATAGAAGAAACCATCAAATGCCTACCATCCAACAAAAGCCCAGGACCAGATGGATTCTCAGCCAAATTCTACACAACATTTAAAAAGAACTAATGCCAATACTCCTCAAGTTATTCCAGGAAATAGAAAAGGAAGGAATTCTTCCACTCCATTAGGCTAGAATCACTCTGATACCAAAACCAGACAAAGACTCATCAAAGAAAGAAAAGTTTAGACCAATATCTCTGATGAACATAGACATAAAATTCCTTAACAAAATACTGGCAAATCACATACAAAAATATATTAAAAAGATAGTGCACCATAAGGAAGTGGGGGTTATTTCAGGGATGTAATTTTGGTTCAACCTCCAGAAATCAATAAATGTAATTCATCACATCAATAGACTTAAAGTTAAGAATCACATGATTATTTCAATAGATGCTGAGAAAGCATTTGATAAAATACAGCACACCTTCATGCTTAAAACACTAGAAAAAGGAGGAATAGTAGGGACTTACCTCAATATTGTAAAGGCTATCTAAGATAAGCCCATGGCCAACATCATTCTTAATGGAGAAAAACTGAAAGAATTCCCTCTAAAAACTGCAACAAGGCAGGGATGTTCTCTATCACCACTTGTATTCAAACACTAGCCAAAACAATTAGACCAAATAAATTAATAGGATACAAATAGGAAAAGAAGAAATCAAGCTATCACTATTTGCTGATGGCTTGATTCTATACTTAGAGGACCCAAAAAACTCCAGTAGAAAATTCTAGAACTAATAAATTAATTCAGCAAAGTAGCAGGATATATAATCAATATGCATATATCTAATGCATTTCTATACATAAGTGATGAATCCTCTGAAAGAGAAATTAGGAAAATCACTCCATTCACAATGACCTGAAAAAAAAAAATAAAATACTTGGTAATCAATCTAGCAAAAGAGGTGAAAGACCTCTACAATGAAAAATACAGAACACTAAAAATAAAAATTGAAGAAAACCTTAGAAGATGGAAAGATCTTCTATGTTCTTGGATAGGCAGAATTAATATAGTCACAATGATCATACTACCAAAGGCACTATACAGATTCAATGCAATTCCAATTAAAATACTCATGATATTCCTCATAGAAATAGAGAAAGCAATCATGAACTTAATCTGGAAGAATAAGAGAACTCAAATAACCAAAACAATCCTGAGCAGGAAAAGTGAAGCAGGATGTATCATAGTACCAGACCTTAAACTATACTACAGAGTACTAGTAATGAAAATGGCATGATATTGGCACCAAAATAGACAGGCAGACCAATGGTATAGAATAGAAGACACAGAGATGAACCCACGTAAATACAGTCACTTCATACTATACAAAGGAGCCAAAAACATACAATAGAGAAATGATAGCCTGTTCAACAAATTGTTCTGGGAAAACTGGAAATCCATATGCAGTAAAATGAAATTAAACCTCTGTCTGTCACCTTACACAAAACTCAATTGAAAATGGATGAAGGACTTAGTAATTAGACAAGAGACCATATACCATATAGAAGACAAAGTAGACCCAAATCTTCATCATGTTGACTTAGGGTCAGACTTCCTTAACGAGACTCCCAAAGCACAAGAAATTAAAGCAAGAATCAATAAATGGGATGGACTCAAACTAAAAAGATTTTTCTCAGCAAAGGACACAATCATTAATGTGAAAAGAGAGCCTATAGAGTGGGAGAAAATCTTTTCCATACACACTTCAGATAGAGCACTTATCTCCAAAATTTATAAAGAACTTACAAAATTTCATGCCAAAAATGCAAAGAACTCAAACAATAAATGGGCCAAGGAACTGGACAGACACTTTACAGAAGATATACAAGCAATTAATAAATATATGAAAAAGTGTTCAACATCTCTAGTAATTAGAGAAATCCAAATTTAAAAAAAAACTAAGATTTCATCTTAATCCAATTAGAATGGCTATTATCAAGAACACAACAATAATAGATGCTGGCATGGATGTGGGGAAAAAGGCACACTTTTGCATTGCTGGTGGAGTTGGAAATTGGTGAAGTCACTCTGGAAAGAAGTGTGGAGAATCCTCCGAGAATTTGGAATGGATCAAACATTTGACCCAGTTATCCCACTCCTCGGTATATACCCAAAGGACTTAAAATTAGCATACTACAGAGATACAGTCACATCAATGTTTATAGCTGCTGAATTCACAATAGCTAGATAGTGGAACCAACCTAGATGCCCTTCAACTGATTAATGAATACAGAAACTGTGGTATATATACACAATGGAATATTATTCAGCCATAAAGAAGAATACTATAATGGCATTTGCAGGTAAATGGGTGGAGTTGGAAAATATCATGCTAAGCAAAATAAGCCAATTGCAAAAAACAAAGTTTGAATGTTTTCTCTGATAAGTGGATGATTATATATAATGGGGGTGGTGGATGGGGAGTGAGAGAACTTTAGATTATGTAGAAGGAAATGAGAGGGTGGGGGTATGAAAAATCATGGAATGAGACAGACACCATTATCCTATATACATGTATGATTATATGAATGGTATGAATCTACATATGTACAACCATAGAAATGAAATAATATACCCCATTTCTTTCCAATGAATCAAAATACAGTCTGTAAAAAATTAATTAATTAATTAATTTTAAAAATACCCTCACATAATAAGGAGAACCCATCATGACTAAAGCACAAACAACATAGAACTTCTGAAAGCATGAGGAAGGAAGTCAACAATACACCTCCAAATGTTTATAAATCTCTATTAATTGTATCCACAGATATTTAGTTGGATGAAATGCTGGACAAAGAATGCAACATATTGATGGTTAAAATCATCATGGTTAAGGAAAAAAACCTATGCAGGATATGTATAAACACTTTAATAAAGAGATAAACATTCTGAAAAATAATCCAAACAACATTTTGGAAATGCAAGGCAACAATAAATCAAATAGAAAGCTCAGAAGGATGTCTCTCAAATAGTTAGATCAAGTAGAAAAAAAAAATCACTGAGCTAGAATATATGGTGGACTGACTTGTACATTCAGAATATTAAAGAAAACTAAGAAATTATGATCAAAATATACATTAATAATTGAAACAACACTCAAAATTCAATGACAAAATTCAATGCTCAAAGACATTGAGGAAGGAGTAGGAAAATAGAAGCAGAATTTTTTTCCAAACCTTGGGGAAGACATGGACAATCAGATATTGTAACCATTTAGAAACTAATATAAACAAGATGAGAAAATAATATTTTTATGACACTTTGTGACTAAAATATCAAAAATTTGTGGGAGAGACTGGGGTATAGTGCAGTGGTAGAGTGCTTGCCTAGCATGTCTGAGGCACTGGGTTTGATCCTCAGCCCTGAACAAAATATATAAATAAAATGAAAGTATCATGTCTATCTACAATTAAACTATATTTAGAATATAGTTTAGGGGAATTTAGGGGAGTTTCAAGATGGTGGCATAGGTGGGGTCACCACTATTCTGGCTGCTCTGTGGTGTGAAAGCAAGAAAGCAGATAGGCAGTTTCTCAGAAAGGTGGTAGGGGAAAAAAGGGGGGACTTTATGGGGAATTAATATTGGATATTCAAAGCAGATCAGGGACTCAGGAGATTGGGTATGATAAAACAAGGAAGAAATCCCCAGTGCCAGCACTGCCACCAATTCCATTGGCACCAAACAGACCAGTTCCACAGCAAGCAAAGAAAGTAGAGGGATAAGGGAATTAAAGGAACTTGCATTTTTAGGAGGCCTGAGATCAGAGACCCAAAGTACTGCTGAACTAACCAGAAAGACATGGTGCAAAATATCCTTGTGTGGGAAAGAAGCCACATCTCACCTAGCTGCTTGTGGAGGTCAGAGGAAGAAGCCATTTTACAGCCAGAGCACATGGGCCAGAAGCTGGGAGAGCTGACTTCTGAAAAATTCAAACTGGGCACAAAATACAGGCCTGGCAATTAAACACTGCATGACATAGAGAGATTCTAAGTGACCAGGAGAAAATCGAATCAGGAGAGTGATTTACACAGGGGAATACAAGTTGTGGAAACCCACATGGCTATCCCCTACATACTTGAGTCCATGGCTTGTAGGACCAGCTGGGAGACATGTGACAGTCTGGGAATTTTAAAGGGTAAGAATGGGAGTGCTTGAGTTTGGAGACTGAACCTGAGAGACCAGAAAATTCCAGGTATGCTGTTGACAGAGGGGACTAAGTGCTGGCTCCTTCTCTGCATGAGTGGATCCCAGGGAAATCCCTGGGGTGCAGTCTCCCAGTGTGTACCAGCAACTTCTGGGACATGGAAGTGTGCTGACTTAAAATTTTTAGAACAATCACCATTCATTGAAGAATGTGGAGCCTACCTAAGCCTAAATATTGCCTCCAGGAACTCTGTCTATGGGATTTCCTCTCACTGATGTAACCTGACCTTGAGGGTGGAGAAGACATCACACTCCAGCCCACCCTACATAACACTGATAATAAGGGAAGTGGAGAAGATTTTGAACTCCAATGTAAAGAATTCTTTAACTTTTGATTGAAAACTTTTTTAAAAATTGATTTTTTTCTTTTTGCTTTTCTCTGTTTGTCACCTGAATGGTTCATGGATATATATATATATATATATATATATATATATCCATATTAGTTTCTTTTTTTTTTCTCATTTTTAGCATTTCTTCAGAGGCAGTTACTTTTCACTAACCACTATTTTGAGGACTAGGATGTGTGATTGGTATAGGTAAATTTTGTTTTGTATTCCTTTATTTTTATTTTTAAAAATTTTTAATTTCAATATTTATTTTTCTCACTTATCTGTTTCTTTTAATTCTCCTTCTCTCTTTTCTTCTGCTAAGAGCCAATCTTTATTGTTCTGTCTTTCACTCTTCATTTAAATGTTTAATTCTATTTTCTCACTCCTCTCCCATAAGCATCACATCCTACATTACATCTTATCTCTACTAGTTCACCATTTGGAATTATAAAGCACTTTTGCAAAATAAATGTTTTTAATGTGGGCAATAACTGATAACATTATTTCTTTTTTTTTTGACAATTAACACTGTAGATGACATAGCAGGAACTATTGAGTTAATGCTGAATATGTTTGCATTTGTTGTTATTATTTGTCTCCCCCTAAATAGTGAAGTACTGAAAACCTGTTGGGACACTATAAGTCCACAAGGTAGAACCTCTACTGCCTCAGATTCATACTGTTTGATGGGTGGACACACAAACAACATGAAAAATCAAGGTAACAAATGACTCCAAACAGAGCACAATACTTTGATAACAATGTATCAACATCACAATGGAAGAAATTTCAGAAAGGGAGTTTAGAATGTACATAGCTAAACTCATCTGAGAGGCAAAGGACAATGTAAGGAGTGAATTCCAAGAGAAAATACAGGGGGAATAAATCACATCAATAAAAATATAGAGGGCTGGGGATGTAGCTCAGTTGGTAGAGTGCTTGCCTCCCAAGCACAAGGCCCTGGGTTCAATCTCCAGCACCACAAAAAAAAAAAGAGAGAGAGATTCTGAGAAACATCAGGCAGAAATCCTTGAAATGAAGGAATTAATAAACCCAATTAAAATTCAATGGAAAGCATCACCAACAGACTAGACTACTTGGAAGACAGTTTCAGGAAATGAAAACAAAATATATAATCTTTAAATTAAAGTTGACCATGGAAAAATGATATCATGAACAGATCTCCCATGAAATATGGGATAACCTGAAAAGAGCAAACTTAAGATTTATTGGCATAGATGAAGGCTCAGATATACAAATCAAAAGAATGCACAATCTTTTCAATGAAATGTTATCAAAAAAATTCCCAAACCTAAGGAATGAAATGGAAAATCAGATACAGGAAGCTTACAAAATCCTAAATATACAAAATTACAACAGACCCACAACAAGACACATTAATATAAAATATCCAACACAGAGAATAAGGATAGAATTTTAAAGGCCACAGGAGAAAAATGACGGGTCACATTTAGAGGGAAACCAGTCAGATATCAGCTGATTTTTTTAACCCACACCTGAAAAGGTAGGATGTCTTAAAAATATATATACCAAGCTCTGAAAGAAAATGGATGCAAGCAAAGTAAATGATACCCAGGAAAATTAACCTTCAGTATTGACAACTAAATAAAAACTTTTCATCATAAACAAAAGTTAAAAGGATTCACAACTAGAAAGCATGCATTAGAAAATATACTCAACATATTTTGTGAAGAAGAAATAAAAAATAAAAATGAAATTCAGCAAATGGAGGAACTTCATCATAAGGATGGTAAATCAAAGGAGAAACTAATTCAAATTGCAAAACAGGAAATAAAAATAAACTCTCAAAAAGAATACTGGATTTAAATGGCCTAAACTCATAAATCAAAAGACAAAGACTGGCAGATTAGAAGACTGGATTAAAAAACAAGACTCAACAATATGCTCTCTCCAAGAGATTCACCTTAGAGGCAAAGACATCCACAGAGTGAAGGTAAAAGGATAGGAAAAATATCATTCATAAGGATCTTATAAACAAGCAGGGGTTTCTATCCTCATATCATACAAAGAGACTTCTAGTCAAAGTTAATCAGAAGGGACAAAGAAGGACATTTCATACTGCTTAGGGGAATTATAAAAACAACACATAATAACAATCATAAATATTTACACCCCAACCAATGGAGCATCTATGTATATCAAACAAAACCTGCTCAATTTCAAGAATCAAGTAAATCACAACACACTAATACTGGATGACTTTAACATGTCTCTGTCATCACAGGACAGATCCTCCAAGCAAAATCTATATAAGGAAGATATAAAACCAAAAGAGTGCAATTAAAAATTTAGACTTAACAGATATATAGAGAATATATCATCCATTGATGACATAGTATGCTTTCTTCTCAGCACCACATGGATTCTTCTCTAAAAGAGACCATATCTTAGGCCACAAAGCAATTCTTAAGAAATACAAAATAAATTGAGAAAATACCTTGAATTTTATCACAAGATAATGGAAATTAAATAGAAATCAATGATGAACTTAAAAATAGAAGCTACTCTAATACCTGGAGACTAAGTAGTACACTATTGAATTACCAATGGGCAGCTGAAGAAATCAGGGATGAAATAAAAAATACTTAGAAGTAAATGAGAATATTGACAAAGCATCAAAACCTCTGTGGTACTCTAAAGGAGGTTCTAAGAAGAAAGTTTATTGCATTGATCTCATTCATTAAAAGAAGAGAAAGTTATCAAATAAATACCTTCACACTGTATCTCAAAGCCCTAAGAAAGATCACATCAACACAAAAAGCAGTAGACGACAGAAAATAACTAAAATCAGAGCCAATAAAATCAAGGAAATTGAAACACAAAAGTCAATATAAAATCAACATTACAAAGAGTTGTTTCTTGGAAAAATAAATAAAATTGATAAACCCTTAGCCAAGCTAATAAAGAGAAAGAGAGAAAATGTAAGTTATTAAAATTTGTGATAAAAAAGATAATATCACCATGGACACTATTGAAATACAGATGATAATCAGAAAATATTTTGAAAAGATATCCTTCAAAAAAATTAAAAATCTCAGCGATATTGACAAACTTCTAAAAACGGATGACCCAATCAAATTGAATCAGGAAGACACAGAAAATTTAACCAGATCAATTTCAAGCAATGAAATTGAAGATGCCATAAAAAACCTGCCAACAACATAAAGTCCAGGACCAGAATGATTCTCAAATGAGTTCTAACAAAACTTTAAAGAACTTACACCACTATTTCTCAAATTAGTCCATGAAATAGAAAAGGACCAAACCTTCCCAACTCATTCTGTGAAGTTAGGATCACCCTGATATCAAAACCAGAGAAAGACACCACTTCAGATGAATATATCTGACGAGCACATATGCAAAAATTCTTAATTAAATACTGGAAAATTTCATACAAAAACATATCAAAAAGATAGTACACCATGATCAAGTGGGGTTCATTCCAAGGATGCAAATATGATTCACCATCTGGAAATCAATAAATGTAATTCTTTACATTAATAGACTTAAAGACAAAAATCACATGATTATCTCAATAGATGCAGAAAAGGCAACTGACAAAATATAGCACCCATTCTTGTTCAAAACACTAGAAAAACTAGGGATAGTAGGAACATACCTCAACCTGGTAACTTTTATATGCTAAATCCAAGGATAACATCATTCCAAATGGAGAAAAATTGAAACATGCCCTGTAAAATCATGAATAAGACAGGGATGTACTCTTTCAATACTTCTATTCAACATAGTCCTTGAAACCCTAGACTGAGCTATTAAACAAAATAAATAAATTAAAGCATGCAAATAGGAAAAGAAGAGCTCAAAATATCCCTATTTGCTGATGATATGATTCTATATTTGGAAGACCCCAAAAGCTTCTAAAACTCTTAAATTATTCATCAAAATAGAAAATTAGTTTTCTAGAGTGAAATCTAGAGAACACTTAAAAGAATAAATCGAAAAAGACCTTAGAAGATGGAAAGATTGCCCATGTTCTTTGATAGGCAAAATTAATATTGTACATAATGGCCAAACTACCCAAAGTGCTATACAGTATTAATGTAATTCTTATTAAAATTCAATGATATTCATCATGGAAATATAGAAAATCAGTCATTAAATTAATTTGGACAAATAAGAGTTCCAGAATAGCTAAAAAAATTCTTAGTGAGAAAAGTGAAGCACACAGCATCACAATGTAACAAAGCAGCATGGTATTGGCATAAAAACAGGTATGGAGACTAATGAAAACCAACAGAAGACATGGAGGTAAACCCACATAAATACAGCTATCTCATCCTATACAATGACACCAAAAACATGCATTGGAGAAAAGATAGCTACTTCAACAAATGATGCAAGAAGTAAAATGAAGTCATATCAAATAAATCAAGAAATATTTAATGCAATAAATAAAATCAAGAATTAATAAATGGGATGGAATCAAAGTAAAATGCTTGTTCACAGGAAGAAAACAAGAGTGTGAAAAAAAGCTATAGAAAGGGAGAAAATCTTTGCCACCTGACCTCAGACAGAGTATTATTCTCAAGGATATATAAAGAACTCAAAAAACTTAACACCAGAAAACAAATAACCCAATCAATAAATGGGCTAAGGAACTGAACAGACACTTCACAGAAGAAAAAATTCACACAACCAACAAATATATGGAAAAATATTCAAATCTCTAGCAATTAGAAAATTGCAAATTAAAATTACACTAAGATTCCATCTCACTCCAGTCAGAATGGCAATTATCAAGAATAAAAGTAACAATAAATGTTGGCCAGGATATTTGGGAAAATATTAACATATACATTGCTGGGGGGAATGCAAATTGTTGCAACCACTCTGGAGATTCCTCAGAAAACTTGGAATAAATCCAGAATTTGACCCATTTATCCCAATCGTTGCTATATACCCTATTTTAGGCAGGGTTTTTGCTTCTGTGACTAAAAGACATGACCAGCATAATTGTAGAACAAGAACAATTTATTTGGGGGCACACAATTTCAGATGTCTCAGTTCATAGACAGCAGGCTCTATTCCTCAGGGCTCAAGGTGAGGGAGAACATCATGGTGGAAGAATGTGGCAGAGGGAAGCAACTTGCATGATGATGAGGAAGCAGGGAGAGAGAGCTACACTTGCCAAATACAAATATATACCCAAAAGCCATGCCACCAATACCTCACCTCCTTCAGTCACACTCCGGTTGGCTTCAATTACCACTCAATTAATCCCATCAGGTGATTAATTCACTGATTGTGTTAAAGCTCTCATACCTTATGATTTCCTCTCTGAACCTTCTTGCATTGTCTCATACATGAGCTTTTGGGGAGCATCTCACATCCAAACCATAACATATACCCAGAGGTTTTAACATAAGCATACTACAGTGACACATCCACATCACCGTTTCAAGCACCTCCATTCACTACAACTAAGCTATGGAACTAAACTAGATGCCCTTCAACAGATAAATAGATTAAGAAAATGTGATACATAAACACAGGGGAATATTACTCAGTCATAAAGAATGGAGGTATGATGTTTTCTGGTAAATGGATATAACTGGAGATTACCATGCCAAGTGAAGTAATGCAATACCAAAGAAACAAAGGCTGAATGTTCTCTCTGATATATGGATGCTAACACACAATAAGGTGAGGTAGGGAAGAATGGAAGTTCACTGATTAGAGAAGGGCGAGTGAAGAGAAAGAAGCAGGGATGGGAATAGAAAAGACGGTAGAATGAATCAGACATAATTTTCCTAATTTCATATATGAATATATGACCAGTGAAACTCCACATCATGTACAACCAAAAGTGTGGGATCATAATTAGAATAAGTTATACTCAAATTATGTATAATACATCAAAATGCATTATGCTGTCATGTGTATCTAAAAAGAACAAATGAATTTTTAAAAAAGAAAGAATCTCTAGACTACATCAGGTAGACAGAATATCAGACTTGAAAACAAGGTGAACAACCTTGTACACTCGGACATATTAAAAAAATAAAAGACACTATGATCAGAATATAAAAGAACACTGAAACAACATTAAGACAACAAATATAAGTCCCATTGAGGAAGGAGAGTCTAATGACATTGATAACCTATTCAGGGAAATAAGGACAGAATATTTTCTAAACCTTGAAAACAAAATGTACATCAAGTTATTGGAGGCATTTAGACCTCCAAAGGGACAAGACCAGAAAAAAATCTCTCCATGACACATTTTGATTAAAACATAAATAATTTTAAAGATCAAATAATAATCATAACAATTATTATTCTTTTAAATAATTTTAAAAACTACAAGAAAAATGAAATGTAACATTTTGAGGAAATCCATTCAGAAAAATATTCAAAAATTTCAGCTCAAACCCTGAAATCCTGGAGGACCTGTAACAATATATTTCAAACTTTCAAAGATAACTGCCAAATAAGACTGCTATATAATGCAGACCTATCCTTCAGCTTAGAATAATAAATGAAAACTTTCCAAGATAAGCATACACTAAAAGAAATTATGACTACTATGCCAACAATGAATATGATTATTAAAGGAATACTACACACAGAAGTAGATGATAATAACAATGAAGACAGGAAATGACATAAATATCATTAGAAGAGTAGATAAGCAAATGAGAGTTTGGATCCAATAAAATATTAGAAATAAATCAAAGGGGTAGGGCATAATAAAAACTCCTCCATAGTGAATGTTAATGGTTTCAACTCATCAAATAAGGAGACAGAGACTTGCAGATTTGATTCAAAAATAAGAACCAGCTTTATTTCCCCTAAAAACATGCCTCATAGGCAAAGATAACCACTGGCTGAGAGCAAAATGATGAAAAATAAAATTTCATGCAAATAGAATTTGAAAGCAAGCAGGAGTACTTATATTCATATATGACCAAAAAACCCATCAATCCAAGATTATTAAGAAGAGACAATGAAAAACACTATATGCTGGTCAAGGGAGAAATCCAGCAAGAATATATGAGTGTGGCAAAAAAGAGGGCGGTAAATATTTATTCTTCAAATGTTGGTGCTCCTAATTGCATAAAGCAAATACTACTCAACATAAAGCATCATAAATATCTGAATATATTTGGTGATTTCAACACACCTCTTACAGGTAGGTCACCCAAATAGAAAATCATAAAAGACTTCAGAGCTAAAACATGCTATAAATCTAATGAACATAACATATATCTGAAGAATATTTCATTGAACAACAGCTGAAAAACACTTGCTTCTCATATGCTCATTGAACAGATAAATCAAAATAAAATAAAAATTTAGGCCTCAAGGGTAGTCTTAGAAACACCAGAGTGTTCAAATAGTTTCTTTCATCTTATTAAATCAAAATGAAAGAAATTAAAATAAAGAGAAAGAAAAACTACAACCTATATAAACTCATGAATATTGAACAATAGACATTTGAATGATAAGTATGTCATCAAGCAAACCATGGGAGAAAATAAAAATTTTTAGAATCAATATAGTCATTCAAGTTCAAAAAACAACAAACCAATTCCAAAACCTGTAAACAGAACATAAAAAAGTCAAAGTTGAAATTAATGAAATAGCTAACAAAACAATTATAAAATAGATCAATGAAACAGATATTTTTCTGTGCAGAGATAAACATATTGATAAACACCTAGGCAAGCAAATCAAATAGAGAAGACCCAAATTTTAAAAATATTAGATAAGAAAAGGGAGATATATACGAGATATCACTATTTGAAACATACATTCCAATAAATGGAAAACCTATAAATAATGGATGAAATTCTATGTCAACAAAAATTGAGCCAAGATGACAGATAATCTGAACAGAGTAATAATAAGAAATGATATGAAATCAGTAATGAAAAAAAAACACCTAAAATGGAGAAAAGTCCAAGATCAAATAAATTCATAATGGAATTCTACCAGAATTCTAACTTTAAAGAACTACTATAAATACTCCTCAAATTATTTGATGAAATAAAAGGGGAATAAACACTTTCAAATTTAGTTAATAATGCCCTAATATCAAAATCAGGTAAGGACACCTTGAGGAGTAAAAAAACAAACTATGGAATAGTGTCCTTGATGAACTTAGATGTAAAAATCATCAATAAAATACCAGCAAATTAAAATGAAAAACACTTTTAAGGGATCATACAACATGATCAAGTTGGTTTTATTATAGTGATGCAAGGATAGTTTAATAAAAACAACTCAATAAATAAAATACTGTTTTTGTCTGCCTTCAATTTATTCTTTGTTTTTCATTGGTGCTTTATAGATGTACATAAAGGTGAGATTCACTGTGGTATATTCATATATGTGCATAGCACAGGTCAACTTCATTCTGCAGGAAGGGGAGCAAGGGGAAGGAGTAGAAGGAACGTGTAAGTACTGATGACTGAAATGGAGCAAATCATATTCTATGCATGTGTATTATGTCAAAATGAATCCCACTATTAGGCATAACACAAATATACTAAGACTAATTAAAAACAAATGTAATATAAAATTTTAATAGAACCAAGGACAATAGATTCATAAGAAACCTTAAAAATTTTATCACCAATTCAGGAAATAGTAATGTGTCTGAACATCATAAATGCCATTTATCACAAACAACAAACCAACATCATATTGAAAGGAAAAAAACTGAAAGCATTTAATCTAAGATTGTAATCAAGGCTAAGATGTACACTTTTGCTTCTCCTATTCAATAGAGTATTTGAAATTTACTGAGAACAAATTGAAATGAACTTATTTTAAATATTTACCTTAATCATGTAAATTAAAAAGTTTTTTTCCTTTTTAAATTTATAAGTGATCATTTTTATAAGCCAATTTTGTGGCATATAAACACAGCATACAAAATACACATGTACACAAACATACATAAAACACAATACAATGGATTTTGTAACTTTCATTTAGTTTCATCATTTACCAGTTTCTTAAAAGTTATACTGTTGGCTTCATTACCATAATCATTAACAACTCTTAATCTTAAATCTGTACTTTGTAAACATATGATTTAATTCAAATAAGGTAGAAAATTTATGTTTTGAAGGCCCTGAACCTAGTCTAAACATCCCTGATAAGAGCCTAATCAAAGGCCCAGTGAAAAGTGAGGATTGTTATGCAGACTTAATTTAATACATTTTCCTATTTTAAAGTTAAAAAACTCATTTTAAGAGTTTATTAATAGAGACATCTTTGCAAATGGAAATTTATTTTTACAAAGTCATGTTTTGCAAAACTATCCAATTGATAAGTGATTCTGACAAAATTTGTTATCAGATGGAGCAATTCAGTTAGTAGGGAAAGAGCATTTTTTTCTTTTTATTAGTTAATTTTGGTCATGTGGGATATTAGGATTCATTCTGACAATTGTGAAAGTATGGAATATAATTTGCTCTTGTTTAGTGCTCAGTACCTCCCCTTTCCCTCCCTTCCTCCATTTTACATTCCCTTCCCTTTACTCCACTGATCATTCTGCTAATTACTTGTAGCTTTTCTTTTAAATTAGTGCCTTATGGATATATATAATAGTGAGATCCACTGTGGTACATTCACATATGTACATAGGAAATTAGGTCAGATAATGTTCTGTGGTTCTGCCTTTATCTTGTTCCACTCCCTCCCACTTGATCCACTTTCTCTACTCCGCTGATCTTTCCTCTACTTTGATGGGATCCCTTACCCTTTTCTTTACTTTTTGTTGTTTTCCTTATTTTTGGACTATCTTCTGACAGAAGAGAAAACATTTGACATTTTGCTTTCTGGGCCTGGATTATTTCCTTTAGCATGATGGTCTTCATTTCCATTCATTTACCAGAAAACACCATAATTTCCTTCTCATTTGTGGGTGAGTAATATTACATTGTTCATGTTATGGTTTAGATGTATAGTGTCCTTCAAAAGCTCATGTGTGAGACAATGCAAGAAAGTTTAGAGGGGAAATGATTGGGTTATGAGTATTTTAACTTAATTAGCACATTAATCCCCTGATAGGGATTAATCTGATAGTAATATGTAGGGTATGACTGGAGGAGGTGGGTCTCTGTGAGTATGCCTTTGGGTTCTGTCTCTGTCTCTTTCTTTCTCTCTCTCTCTCACACACTAGACTTTGATTTTTACCGGGTGTCACACTGAGAGTTTGCCCTGAGTTTCAGAGAAAACTTTGAACTTTGACTTTGAGCAATGCTACAACTGTTAAGAGTATATGGAATCTTGAAAATATTTCGTATTGTGTGATGGGCATGAGCATTTGGGGTCAAGAGGCAGAATGTTATAATTTAGATATTAGTGTTCCCCAAATCTCATGTGTGAGAAAATGCAAAAAAAAGTTGAGAGGTGACATGATTTGGTTATGAGAGTCTTAACCTAATTAATGCATTAATTATCTTATAGTGATTAACTGAGTTGTAACTATAACTGAACCAGGAAAGGATAGAAACCTATACAGATGAAAATTAAGCAATGAAATTGAAACATCAATTAAAATCTTTCTAACAACAACGAAAAGCCCAGGAAGAGATCAATTCTGAGCTGATTTCTTCCAGACCACTAGATTTAACTAAATATCCTATAAAATTGAAAAGGAGGGGACACTTTTTAATACATTCTACGATAAAGACACATCAAGGAAAGAAAACTACAGTGAACAATGTCCTTGGTGAACTTACATATAAAAATCCTTAATAAAATAATTAAAAAACACAATAAAAATACAAGAAGATGTGTTTCATCCTGGGGATGCAAAGTTAAATCAACATAACCAAATCAATAAATGCAATTCACCTTATGAATAAAGTTAAGGATAAGAATCTTATCAGTATCTAAATAGATGCAGAAAAGGCATTTGATAAAGTTCATCACCCATTCATGTTTTAAACACTAGACAAATTAGGGTAGAAGCAACTTACCTTAACATTGTAAAGGTTGTATGTGACAACTCAAGGATAATGTTATGCTGAACAAAGAAAAACTGAAAGATTTCCGTCTAAAATCAGGAACAAGACCACTCTCACCACTTCCATGCAATATAGTCCTTGAAGCTATAGTCATGGCAATCAGACAAGAGAAAGAAATTAAAGGAATACAAATAGGAAAAGAATATGTCAGTTATTTATTTTTGCTGATGAAATGATCCTATATCTACGATCCCTCAGTATTCCACCAGAAGACTTTTAGAGCTAATAAATGAATTCAGCAAAGTAGCAGGATACAAGTTCAACTTCCATAAATCATAGCTTTCCTGTGCTACAATATTTATTCTGCTGAAAAAGAAATTATAAATTAGGAAAACTATTCTATTCAAAATAACTTCAAAATAAAATAAAATACTTGGGAATTACATTACACCAAGGAGGTAAAATACCTCTAATAAAACTATAGAACATTGCAACAAATTGAAAAAGACTGTAGATGATGAAAAGACCTGACATGTTTTAGGAGAGACTAGATTAATATTGTGAAATTGGATCAAAAGCTGGGTATGATTTCGCATGTCTGTAATCCCAGTGAAGAGGAATGCAAATTTGAGTTTAGCCTCAGCAACTTAGTGAGGCTGTAAGCAGCTGAGTGAGACTCTGTCTCAAAATTAAAATAAAATAAAATTTAATATAATAAAAAAGGGCTGGGGATGCAGCTCCATGGCTAAGTGACCCTGGGTTCAATTACCCTTACAGAATAAAAGAAAGAAAGAAAAAGAAAAAAAGAAAGTATTTTTAAAAATTTTGGTATGAGGGATTGAACTCAGGAGAGTGAACGACTGAGCCACATCCCCAGACTTTTTATTTTATATTCTGAGATAGGGCCTCACTAAGTTGCTGAGGCTGGCTTTGAACTTGCAATCCTCTTGCCTCAGCCTTCAGAGAATCTGGGATACCACTCAGTGCCACCACACCCAGCTAAGAAGAAAAGATTTTAAAATAAGAATCATAGCCTTAGAAGATAAACCAGAACCCTTGCAACTGCTAGAAGCAAATATAAGATCAACACTTTATCATAATCCCATAGAAACAAATTTCTTAACATGACTCAGAAAGTTCAAGAAATAAAACTAAGAATCAATAAGTAGGATGATATCAATTTAAAAAAAAACCTTCTGCACAGAAAATAAATGATAAAAGTGTGAAGAGAAACCTACGCAATAGGAGAAAATCTTTGTCAGTTACTCCCCTAGCATGGGATTAACATGCAGAATATATAAAGAACCTCATAAGTGAAACACAGACACACACACACACACACACACACACACACAAAATAACTCCATCAGTAAATGACAAAAAGAACTAAAGAGACACTTTTCAAAAGAAGAAACACAAATGGCCACCAAATATATGAAACCATGTTCAACATACCTAACAATCAAGGAAATGCAAATCAAAACTACACTGAAATCTCCCCTCACTCTTATCACAATGGCAATCATTATGAATACAAATAAAATTAAGTGCTGGCAAGGATGTGGGGAAAAGTTATGTTCACACATTGTTAGTTGGACTGCAAATTAGTAAATCCACTCTGGAAAGCAGAATATAAATTTCTCCAAAACCTTGGAAGGAAAACACCACAATCCTACTCCTCAGTACTTATTTAAAAAATATAAATTAGTGATACATTCACATCAATGTTTACATCAAGGCAACTTATAAGAGCCAAGATTTGGAACCAGATGAGGTTTCATAGATGAATTGATTTAGAAACTTATGCACACACACACACACACACACACACACACACACAGTGGAATTTTACTCAGTCATAAGAAGAATCAATATGGAGTTTGAAGGTAAATAGATGGAACTGGAAAGCATCACATGTTCTTATGTGACATAAGCCACATAAGAGAATCAAGGTGGAAAATTTTCTCTCATATGCAGAAGCTAGAAAAAGTAAGGGGGAAAATGGGGTGTTTTGGATACTAAGAAAACAGAATGAAGATCAGTGAAGTACAGCAAGGAGATCTAGGGCTGGTGGTGTAATTCAGTGGTGGAGCACTTGCCTAGTGTATGTGAGGCACTGACTTCCATCCTCAGCACTACATAAAAATAAGCAAATGAAATAAAGATACTGTGTCTAACTACAACTCAAAAATAAAAAAGAAGATTGAGGGACAGGGAGAAAGGATGAAGAAGGGCAGTAAATGTAGAGTTAAATTGATAAAGTTCACTATATACAGTATAAATATACATAGTGAATTCCATTTTTATGTATATCTATAAAGCAGCAAGTAAAATAAATAAATAAATGAATGGATGGTAGGCCAGTAGAGGAAATGGAAGAGGGGAAGGGAGGAGAGGAGGGAAGAGTGGGTACCTGGAACTGAAATGGAGTAAATTAAATTTCATGCATGTAAAATTGTGTCAAAACAAACCTATTATATACAACTATAATGCACAAATAAAAGTAAAAAGAGACATAAAAGGAAGAAAATTGACAATTGAATTTCACCTAACTTTTGCTCATCAAATGATACTATTAAGTAAATCAACAGATAAGCTGTAAAGAGAACCTATTTCAAAAAAAAATACATGCATAATGGATTGTTCAAATTCCATTGTTTTTGTTTGTTTGTTTGCTTGTTTGCTTAAAATAGGCACAATATTTGAGGTCACTTCACAAAAGAACACATGGAAAAGTCCAATAAACACATGAAAAAGTTCTCATCTAAGAGGTGAAAATTAACATAGTAGTGTTAAACACCTGCCAGAATACTAACAAATGTTGTCAAAAATGTGAGTCAATTATACCTCTTAAAGTGTTTGCAATTACGTTTTCCAAGCAGAACCACTTGGAAAAACCTAAGTGAATTTATTATAAATTGTTTTCTAAGCATAATCCCATGGAGAAATTGAAATTATTTTTTATGAATCTAAACATACACCAACTCTAGATAACAGGCATCTCCATTTTACTTATTCAGCTATGTTAAATCAAAGCATTTGTCCTCTAAACACATTCAGTAGAAGATTCAGAGAAGTTTTATTTCATAATATTCTCAAACTGTAGATTGTTCATGGATCATGGATCCATTATCAGAAAAATGGTTAGACAAAATTTATAATATCTATAAGAATAGATACTACTTAGGAATAAAAAGGAATTAAAACTAAAGGTAAATTATGATGCATGCAACATGGCCAAATACCAAAGTTAACTCAGTATTTGATAAGATTTTATTGAAATTTTATAACAGTGAAAATAAATATCTAGTGATAAAATTCAGAAATATAGTTCCTTTTGGCGATGGAAAGTGTATGGGAACTAGTTTTGAAGGGACTTGAAAAAATTTGGGGGGTACTGATACTAATAATTACTCTCGTGTGGACTTAGGCAACATAAATATGTATGTACCAAACCTCACTATTTAAATACATAACTTTTACATAAAAAGAGAAACCTAAATAAATAAAATTCTAATTACTAATATGCATTAAATGTTTCAATACATCTGCAATTTCATTTGTTATGCATCAAAGATAATATTGGTTGAATGATGAATAGAGAGAATACATGAATAGATAAGAAATAAAGAAAATACATCAAAATGTTAATTATAGATTGTATGTGTTCAGTATATGGGTGTTGACTTACAATTCTTTTAACTTATCCCAATTTTTTAAAAAACTTTTGAAATAAAATATAGAATAAATATTTATATCCAAAGATGTTCATCAGTGTTTAGTGATATTAGTCAGAAATTGGAAATGGCCTGTATTTTGGTTTGGTTTTGGATCTATTCTACAACTACTAAAATGATGCCTATTATCAACAAAAATCTTATAATCTTATAATCTTACTAGATTATATCATGCTGTGCTAAACCTGGATGAAAAATGCAATGCTGAATACAATCTGAGTCATTTTCAACATCTATAGGTATAAAACAGAGCAGATGGAAATTCAAAATTTCACTATTGGTTGTGTGGGTATTGTGAGATTATGTGTATTTTTATTTTTATTATACTGGGCTCTTCCAAATTTTCAACCATGATTATGTATTATCACCTACATATTCGTTTCTAACAAAACAAAGTTACTAGATATGTATTCTCATTCTGGATCTTCCATCTAAGGGTTGGTGACATTACAAAAGTCACTTCTCCCTTCAGGGTTTCAAGATTTATTCCATAAAAGAGTATTACTTCTGAACAATTCCTGACCTTCAATTATTTCATTTCTCATCTTCTTCTCTTGGACTGTTATTTTTGCTCTACTATGCCCTTTCTCCCTATTTTCTCACTCCTGGGAAAAATTAAGATTTTAAACTTTATAATAGCTTCATTTGAAAAAATACTATAGTAGATTTGCAATATATTTTCTTGTTCTCCCATTCTCTAGTTCCCAAAACAACTTTTGCCATCAGTCATTTATCCCTCTAGTTCCTCCAGAGAGTATTATAGCTGACTAAAAATTGAGACTTGGTCCCTTAAACATCAACTGGTATAGTTACTAATGCTATTACTTATCTCAAAGTTCTAGAAAGAATGGGACTATTGAAAATTGAGTAAATTTGAATCCCACAGAATCTCCAACTTTTATTGCTATCTTTTCCAGTGAATATTATTCTCTCAATAGAGAGAAAATTCAATCCTGGTAAAACTTAAATCAGTTACAAAGACCTTAAGAAAAATATTAGACCAGTGCTTTTCAAATTGTGGGTTGAATCAGCTGATTGTAAAAAATAGAAATCTGAATCGGTCTATTTAAATAGAAATGAAATAAAATATCAACATATCCCATATTTGGGTGGTAATTTTAATAAATCTTTTTATTCATTTATATACTGAACTATATTGGAAAATGATTTTTCACTTGGTATCTGTATTTTAAAAGAGGTTCGAAAACACTATTCCTATCTAATTCTCTCACCTTAATGATGGGGTAGAAGAGGATCAGAGAAGAGAAAGAACTCACTAGAATTCACACACTAACAGAAGCAGAAAATAAACCTGAGCTTCATAGGCAATTGACAATAATTACTCTTTGCTATAGTATTGTCGAGGACCTGAAGTATGTCAAACATCTACTGAGTTTGAAGTTAAGAAAGTAGCAGAAGAGAGGGTTTCAAGATGGCGGACTAGAGGGCGGCTGCATTTCATGTTGCTCCAGGACACAGGATTCAAAAGAGGAGATAGTGAGAGACTTGGGACCAACTCAAAGCCACCGGGTGAGTCTCTCCCATTGGGGAGGCATCCCGGATGGGGCAGTAGCCCCAGAACGCAGGGAACTTTGTGAAGTAGAGTTGCTTGGCAAGACGCCCCTCCCCCCACTGGAGCGGTGAACACGGACAACTGGGAACATTGTAGAGGTGGCTGCTCAGCACAGCGCTTGGACTCGGAGCAACCACTGGGGCTCCCGGCGGCTGCCTGAGGAGGAGCTGGGTGGCGAGCTGTTTAGACTCAGAGCGACCGCTCCTGAACACCAGGGGGCTGCCCGGAGGAAGAGGAGGAGGAGCACGGCAGGTCGCTTGGTCTAGGAGTGACTGCATCAGAGCTACAGGCAGTTGCCAGAGGAGGAGGCGAGTGGTGAGTTTTGGACTCAAAGCGACCACTCCTGAACACCGGTGGCCTGCCTGGAGGAGGAGCATGGTAGGTCGCTTGGTCTCGGAGTAACCGCTCCTGAACACCTGGGGGGCTACACCGAGGAGGAGGAGGAACAGGGGGGGTCACTTGGACTCCGAGTGACTGCCTAGGGCTATGGGCGGTTGGCGGGAGGAGGAGACGTGAAGTGAGTTTCTTGGACTCCTAGTGACTGCATCAGAACACCGGGTGGCTGTCCAGAGGAAGAGGTGTGTGGCAGGTCTCTGGGTCTCAGAGCTATTGTACGGGGCTCCAGGTGGCAGCTCAGAGGAGGGGCAACATAGGCAGGTGATTAGGTGCAAAGCAGGGTCCCAGGACCTAGGCGGCTTCTTGGTGGAAGAGCTACCCAGAGACACGCTTAGGAGAGGAGCGAAGTTTCCAGGACTGCGGGCAGATTCTCTGAGGAGAGGCAGCCTAAGGAGACTCGTCTGTGAAGGGTGAGGCTCCCAGGCCCAGGAAGTAGGTCAGGGCCCCAGGGAACGTTGCAGAGGAAGGCAGCCCAGCCCAGGCGGTAGTTGTAGATTGAGGGGAACCTCTAGGAGGGGAACTGACCAGCGAGACCTCCCCACCGGGTGAGGTTTTCCCACAAGGATGGTAAAACCAGAGACACAGGCACAAACAGGCCTTGCCTCAGCCGGCATCCTAGTTCCCCTTTGGATGACCATTCGTCAACAAGTGGAGGCACCTCTGCCCACTAGCAGGGAATATACCACACCTGAGGGTCACCACCCCTAGAGAGGCAGCTTCTTCGTGGAGCTCCGCATTATCAACTTCCTCCAAGACTTCAGGTTACTGAAGGATAAGAGGGGATATACTAGCAATCTTCAGGAACATTATAAGTCAATAGAGGAAATCTGCAATATCTTAATGATCCACTGATTCCTGAACAATATGAGAAAACAAGGGAAGAAAATGCCTCAAACAAATCTACATGTTACATCAATAAAATCCAACGACAGCATGGCAGAAGTGACAGAAAGGGAGTTCAGAATGTACATAATTAAAATGGTCAGGGAAGCAAATGATGAAATGAAAGAGCAAATGCAGGCATTGAATGATTGCACCAACTGACAGTTAAAAGAGCAAATACAGGAAGCAAAAGATCATTTCAATAAGAGTTAGAGATATTGAAAAAAACCCAAACAGAAATCCTTGAAATGAAGGAAACAATAAACCAAATTAAGAACTCCATAGAAAGCACTACAAATAGGACAGAACACCTGGAAGACAGAACCTCAGATATTGAAGACAAAATATTTAACCTTGAAAAAAAAGTTGAACAAACAGAGAAGATGGTAAGAAATCATGAACAGAATCTTCAAGAACTATGGGATATCATGAAAAGGCCAAATTTG
This sequence comes from Sciurus carolinensis, assembly GCF_902686445.1. Lineage (NCBI taxonomy): Eukaryota > Metazoa > Chordata > Mammalia > Rodentia > Sciuridae > Sciurus > Sciurus carolinensis. Next base: position 47,207,915 of record NC_062232.1, read on the forward strand.
AGAATTATTGGGATTGAGGAAGGCTTAGAGAAACAAACCAAAGGAATGAACAATCTATTCAATGAAATAATATCAGAAAATTTCCCAAATCTGAAGAACAAAATGGAAAATCAAGTCCAAGAGGCTTATAGGACTCCAAATACACAAAATTACAACAGACCAAACGCCAAGACACATTATAATGATAATACCTAACATACAAAATAAAGACAGAATTTTAAAGACTGTGAGAGAAAAGAACCAAATTACATTCAGGGGGAAACCAATAAGGATATCAGCAGATTTTTCAATCCAGACCCTAAAAGTTAGAAGGGCCTGAAACAATATTTTTCAAGCTCTGAAAGAAAATGGGCGCCAAAAAGAATGTTATACCCAGCAAAACTTACCTTCAAATTTAACGATGAAATAAAATCATTCCATGATAAAAAAAAAAAGCTAAAAGAATATACAGAAAGAAATCCAGCATTACAGAACATTCTCAGAAAAATATTCCACGAGGAAGAGATAAAACACAAAGAAGCAAATCAGCAAAGGGAGGAATTATCCTAAAGGAACTGTCACATAAAGGAGGAACCAAGTTGTGTCAAAAAATAAATAAATAAATAAAATTTAAAAATTGAACCAAATGACCAGGAATACATATCATATCTCAATAATAACCATGAATGTTAATGGCTTGAATTCATCAATCAACAGACATAGACTGGCAGATTGGATTAAAAAGAAAGATCCAACAATATGGTGTCTGCAAGAGACTCACCTCATAGAAAGAGATACCCATAGACTAAAGGTGAAAGGATGGGGAAAAACATACCATGCACATGGACTCAGCAAAAAAGCTGGAGTATCCATCCTCATTTCAGATAATGTGGACATCAAGCCAAAACTAGTCAGAAGGGATAAAGAAGGACATTTCATACTGCTTAAGGGAAGCATAAATCAGCAAGATATAACAATCATAAACATCTATGCCCCAAACAGTGGCTCATCCATGTATGTCAAACAACTCCTTCTTAATTTTAGAAACCAAATAGACCATAACACAATAATACTAGGCGATTTTAACACACCTCTCTCACCACAGGACAGATCTTCTAAAGAAAAACTGAACAAAGAAACCATAGATCTCAATAATACAATCAATAATTTAGAATTAACAGACATTTATAGAATATACCATCCAACCGAGAGCGAATAAACTTTCTTCTCAGCAGCACGTGCATCCTTCTCTAAAATAGACCATATATTATGCCACAAAGCTAATGTTAGCAAATACAAGAAGATAGAGACACTACCTTGTATTCTATCAGATCATAATGGATTGAAGTTAGAAATAAATGAAATAGTAAAAAACAGAAACTACTCCAACACCTGTAGATTAAACAATATGCTATTATATGATGAATGGATAACAGAAGATATTAGGAAGGAAATTAAAAAATTCTTAGAGGTAAATGAGAACAAAGAAACATCATATCAAAATCTCTGGGACACTATGAAAGCAGAACTTAGAGGAAAATTTATTTCATGGAGCGCATTTAATAAAAGAAGTAAAACTCAACAAATAAACGACCTAACACTACAGCTCAAAGCCCTAGAAAAAGAACAGACCAACACCAAAAGTAGTAGAAGACAGGAAATAGTTAAACTCAGAGCTGAAATCCACAAAATTGAAACAAAAGAAACAATACAAAAAATTGACAAAATAAATAGTTGGTTCTTCGAAAAAATAAACAAAATTGATAAACCTTTAGCCACACTAACAAAGAGAAGACGAGAGAAAACCCAAATCACCAAAATTCGGAATGAACAAGGAAGTATCACAACAGACACGACTGAAATACAAAACATAATTAGAAGCTATTTTGAAAACCTATACTCCAACAAAATAGAAAATTTCGAAGACATCAACAGGTTTCTAGAGACATATGAATTGCCTAAAATGAACGAGGAGGACATACACAATTTAAATAGACCAATCTCAAGTAATGAAATAGAAGAAGTCATCAAAAGTCTACCAACAAAGAAAAGTCCAGGACCAGATAGCTTCTCAGCCGAGTTCTACAAAACCTTTAAAGAAGAGCTCATTCCAATATTTCTCAAAGTATTCCATAAAATAGAAAAGGAGGGAACCCTCCCAAACTCATTCTATGAAGCCAATATTACCCTGATATCTAAGCCAGACAGAGACTCATCGAGGAAAGAAAATTTCAGACAAATATCCTTAATGAACATCGACGCAAAAATTCTACACAAAATTTTAGCAAATCACATACAAAAACATATTAAAATGATAGTGCACCATGATCAAGTGAGTTTCATCCCAGGGATGCAAGGTTGGTTCAACATCAGGAAATCAATAATTGTCATTCACCATATCAATAGACTTAAAGTCAAGAATTACATGATTATTTCAATAGATGTAGAAAAAGCATTTGATAAAATACAGCACCCCTTCATGCTCAAAACACTAGAAAAAATAGGGATAGTGGGAACATTCCTTAACACTGTAAGGGCCATCTGTGCTAAGCCCATGGCTAAAATCATTCTTAATGGTGAAAAACTGAAAGCATTCCCCCAAAAAACTGCAACAAGGCAGGGATGCCCTCTTTCACCACTTCTTTTCAATATCGTCCTTGAAACTTTAGCCAGAGCAATTAGACAAACCAAGGAAATTAAAGGGATACGAATAGGAAAAGAAGAACTCAAACTATCCCTATTTGCTGATGATATGATTATATACTTAGAGGAACCAGGAAATTCCACCAGAAAACGTTTAGAACCCATAAGTGAATTCAGAAAAGTAGCAGGATATAAGATCAATGCACATAAATCTAATGCATTTTTATACATAAGTGATGAATTTTCAGAAAGAGAAATTAGGAAAACTACCCCATTCACAATAGCATCGAAAAAAATAAAATACTTGGGAATCAATCTCACAAAAGAGGTGAAAGACCTCTACAATGAGAAGTACAGAACACTAAATAAAGAAATTAAAGAAAACCTTAGAAGTGGAATGATCTCCCATGTTCTTGGATAGGAAGAATTAATATTGTCAAAATGGCCTTACTACCAAAAGTGCTATACAGATTCAATGCAATTCCAATTAAAATCCCAATGATGTACCTTACAGAAATAGAGCGAGCAATTATGAAGTTCATCTGGAAGAATAAAAAACCCAGAATAGCTAAAGCAATCCTTGGCAGAAAGAGTGAAGCAGGGGATATCACAATACCAGATCTTCAACTCTACTACAAAGCAATAGTAACAAAAACGGCATGGTATTGGTACCAAAATAGAAAGGGGGATCAATGGTACAGAATAGAGGACATGGACACAAACCCAAATAAATACAATTTTCTCATACTAGACAAAGGGGCCAAAAATATGCAATGGAGAAAAGATAGCCTCTTCAACAAATGGTGCTGGGAGAATTGGAAATCCATATGCAACAGAATGAAACTAAACCACTATCTCTCACCATGCATGAAACTAAACTCAAAATGGATTAAGGACCTCGGAATCAGACCAGAGACCTTGCATCTTATAGAAGAAAAAGTAGGTCCAGAGCTTCAACATGTCGGCTTAGGACCAGACTTCCTCAACAGGACTCCCATAGCACAAGAAATAAAAGCAAGAATCAATAACTGGGATAGATTCAAACTAAAAAGCTTTCTCTCAGCAAAGGAAACTATCAGCAATGCTTAGAAAGAGCCTACAGAGTGGGAGAAAATCTTTGCCACTCATGCTTCAGATAGAGCACTAATCACCAGAATCTATAAAGAACTCAAAAAACTCTACACCAAGAATGCAAATAATCCAATTGACAAATGGACTAAGGAAATGAATAGACACTTCACAGAAGAAGATCTACAAGCAATCAACAAACATATGGAAAAATGTTCAACATCTCTAGTAATAAGAGAAATGCAAATCAAAACCACCCTAAGATTCCATCTCACCCCAATTAGAATGGCGATTATCAAGAATACAAGCAACAACAGGTGTTGTCGAGGATGTGGGGAGAAAGGTACACTCATACATTGCTGGTGGGGCTGCAAATTAGTGCAGCCACTCTGGAAAGCAGTGTGGAGACTCCTTAGAAAACTTGGAATGGAACCACCATTTGACCCAGCTATCCCACTCCTTGGCCTATACCCAAAGTACTTAAAATCAGCATACTACAGAGATACAGCCACATCAATGTTCATAGCTGCTCAGTTCACAATAGCCAGATTGTGGAACCAACCTAGTTGTCCTTCAATTGATGAATGGATAAAAAAACTGTGTTATATATATACAGTGGAATATTACTCAGCCATAAAGAATGATAAAATTATGGCATTTGCAGGCAAATGGATGAAATTGGAGAATATCATGCTAAGTGAGATAAGCCAATGTCAAAAAACCAAAGGATGAATGATATCGCTAATAAGTGGATGATGACACATAATGGAGGGTGGGAGGGGTTAGTGTTAGGGTTAGAGTTTGGGTTAGGGAGGGGGGAAAGAATGGAGGAAGGAAGGACTATATAGAGGGAAAAGAGGGGTGGGAGAGGTGGGATGGGTGGCGGGAAGGAAAAAAATAACAGAATGAATCAAACATTACTCTATGTAAATTTATGATTACACAAATGTTATGCCTTTACTCCATGTACAAACAGAGAAACAACATGTATCCCATTTGTTTACAATAAAAAATAAAGAATGTAGCAGAAGAGTGGGTAGTGCTACCTGAAGTTTTAGTGAGTATGCCATCCAAGAGATTATGACCCTGAACAGTCTTTCCTCCCATCTTGATGGAGATCAGCAATATGAAGTCCTACAGAGATGAGAATGACCAAATTGAGTCTAGGACACACTCTTATGCTTCTGACCGCAAGCTGTATCCTGGGTTCATTCTTACATTAGGACATTGAAGAAAGAGTAGCAGAGTGATATTCTGTGGAAAGGATAAGGTGTTTAAGTTTGACCTTTAGAAATTAAGAAGAAAATGCAAAAGACATATGAAATAAGGGAATCCAAATTAGAGCTAACATCTACAAACAACTTCAGTGAGATCTGGGGAGCTTTTTCAATCTTCTCTCCCTAAACTGCATTAATTTTTGTAATTACCATTTCTTCATACTAATATCTTCAAACTCTTAAAATCAAAGGGCTGAATATAAGTAGGCAATACTGTCTAGCACAGTTGAAATCTGAGAAGAAAAGAAGCATAAATAGCAAGTTAAATCAGCAAAGGAGAAAGTCATAGTGCCCCCAGCAGAGACAGTTAAAAGGGGAAGAAATGACAGCTTAAAAAGACTCTTTGTTTGGACTAAGAATCCCTGCAGTTTAAGCTTGTTTTTCATATTTTGCTCTCCATTGTTTCTTGTATTTTTAATTATTTATTGTTCTTTTTTCACTTGTTCATGGTCAACTTAATATTTTAATACCCAAGTTCAAACAGCAACTCAAATTCTACTTAACACTGGATTAGTGAGTGCCCATGCTGTAGTCATAGTGGGATAGGAGAGATTCTGCTACAAAGACTAGAGAGCAACTCAGAGCAGTCACAGTGTCAGCCAGGCTTGTAGTGTGCAGTAGCAGTCTGAGTTCTGGGCAAAGAATTGTGCCTTACAGGGATGGGAAGTGGAACTGAGCAGGGTCAAATGGAAAGTTATCATCACCACTTCCCAAAAGCCAAGAAGGAATGCTGGAGTACATTGGCTGAAGCACTCTGAACAAAGGGTAAAACACAATGCACATTGGTCAAAAGACAAATCATGTTAGAGAACTGACTTACACCCCTGACAGAATTTTCTCCAAGCCCCCATCACAATAACAAAGACATTTTTAGAGTAAAGTCTGTTTTGAAGTGGATAGATCTCTACCACCATAGCTAACCAGGTAAGGATAGGGTAAGTCCAGTATATAGATTCCCCTGACAAGTTTGACTGGTATGGTTCAGAGATGAGAACAACAAACAGTATGATAATCGTTCCCTCCAAAATGCCTAATAGTTAGATTCTAAATTCAAAATCATGGAAAGAAAATACTCTATTTAAAAACCTCAGTAAAAGGAAAAATGAATCCTTGTACAATAGATACTGCATTAACCACTTGATATTAACTGATTTGTAGGTGTCTCCCCACATTTTTGCTTTGTCAGAATCTAATTTTAGGTGTGTTGTCAGTTAAATGGATCTTCTCTTGATTCCTCTTTTCTATCCCCCATCTCTATCACCTTATACTCTTCATCCATTTTATTCTCATTTTAACTTTAGTCCCACTTTCCTCCCCTAAACTTTCTCTTCCCTTTCTCATGTTTTCTTTATTTTTAATCACTTTCTTCAATTCATCTTAGTATACTATCATAAATTAATATTCCTCTCAGCCTATTATAAGTTATTTCTCTCCTGTGTGTCTTTTTGTCCAATAGAGCTATAGAGATTATTGGAAATAATTGTTATAGCTTATGTTGATATATTATTTGCTCCCAAATTACCATTGATACTGGCAATCACTCTCATTTTTTCAGTTATACTGGTAGTTGAAATTAACATTTTGATTACATTGGTTAATTTGAAGGTAACATATACACCTACCCTGGAATTCATTAAAAGACAAATACCTAGTAAAGAACCCCCACATGAACAATAAGAGGAAAATATCTCAAAAGACATGCAAATATCAGGCCTCTGGCCACATAAGCAAATAGTCCAAGTAGATGCCTCCAAAAATTTATGACCCATCAGTATCTGAATCCAAAGGAAATTCATTTGAATTACATCCCAGAACAAAATTTTAAAGTTGATGGTAACTATTTTCAATGAAACAAAAGAAGGTCTAAAAAATAAACTAAGATAGAAAATACATGAAAAGGAAAAGCACTTTAAATAGCCAAGTTATGGAACCAGCATTAGGTGTCCCTCAACAGATGAATGGATAAAGAAAATGTAGATATATACAATGGATTGAATTGGGAAATATCATTATAAGTGAAATAAGCCTGACTCAAAGCCAAGGGTCATTTTCTCTCATATATGTGAAGTTAGAGAGGAAAAATAGGAATTAAAAAAAGGAATCTCAAGATAATAGTAGGGAGACCAATAGAGTATAGAAAGGAAATTGAGTAGAAGGGAGTAAAGACGTCATACTACATACTGAGAAATAAACCCTACCAAAATATTGTATGCTCAAGTACTAAAACACCACAAAGAATCCTGTTTTATATGTAAATATAATGTGTGAATTAAAATAATAATTTTGACAACATCTACAATAATAATAGAAGTAAGACCAGTGAAGTAGATCAAGGATACCGGGGGAGGAAGGAGGGGAGAGAAAAAGAAATTACTGGGAAATGAGAATAATCAAATAAGATGTACTTGTAAATACATGGCATACAGAATATCACTATTACATGTAATTATAATGTACCAATGAAAACTTAAATATTAATAAAAAAAACTATGGGAAGAAGGTTGTAAAAGGAAAACAGAGATTCTGAAAAAAAACGAAGACCTATAAAAGAAAGACTGAAATAAATCAAATAAAAATTGATTTGAAGATTTCACTATAGATTAGAAAATTAAACAGGATTTCAGGTTTTGATAACAAGGCATTTCAACTTGAATGTTCAGTCAGCAATAAAGAAAAAAAGGCATGATCATAGTACACAATAATTCTGTGATATTAAGAGACCAATGTAAGAATGAATGGAAATGAAAAATGGATCTGAGACATAAGATATGGGATGGATAACCTTTCCAGGGAAATAGTAAGAAAATTTTTCAACCATTTACAATGAGATGGTCATCAAAAAACACAGGTTGCATTCAGAACCTCAAAGATATAAAAAAAATAAATTATTCACAACTCATCATAATTAAAACACAAAATTTGAAAGGCATCAATACAGAAATGTCAGATTACATTTAGAGATAAGTCAATCAGATTTATTTCTGCCTTCTCAGCAGAAACAAAGCATTCAAAAAAGAGTTATGTCCTATTCTTTCTACTGTATTTCCTATTCCCATTCCCTTTCCCTTCCCTTAATTCCCCTTTGTCTAATTCAATGAACTCCTGTACTTCCCTTCTCTAGACTCCCTTGTTATGAATTACCATCCACATATCAGAGAGAATAATCAGTCTTTGGTTATTTGGGTTGGCTTATTTCACACAGCATGATATTCTCCATTTCCATCCATTTACTAGCAAATGCCATAATTTCATTCTTCTTCATGGCTGAGTGATATTCCATTATTTATATATACCCCATTTTCTTTATCCATTCATCTATTGAAGGGCACCTAGGTTGGTTCCACAGCTTGGCTATTGTGAATTGAGCTGCTATAAACATTGATATGCCTGCATCACTGTTATATGCTGATTTATGTCCTTCGGGTATAAGCCAAAGAGTGGGATAACCAGGTCAAGTTTTGGTTCCATTTCAAGTCTCCATTCTGCCTTCACCTTAATGTAAACAGGAAGGCCAGTTTTAACACTTTATCCATGGAACAACTGCCCCAGGGACTGTTGGCTTTTGTCAGACTGCGATGAGAGGAATATTTTGACTAATGGGTGATTGACAGCAAACCCTGAGGCTGTTTTGGAATCATGACTGTGAATTCGTAGCCAGTTTCATATACACAGGTTGTATGTGTTAGAGAAACGTGACTTATTTTCCTTCTATATAAATACAAAATTGCATATGTTGAACACAAAATAAAGTACTTAATTAGGAATATGAAAAGCAAGATGTGTTCACTTTCTAAGCCCAGGGTAGAAAGGTTTATCTCAAAAATGTCATTTATTTCACATTATTAAATGTTCATTTATTTTGTTTTTCAAGAAGTTTCATTAGTGTTTAGTAATTCAAAGTCTTCTTACTGTTCTCTGCTATTAAATCCAGGAATAACTGGTAGAAGTTTATCAGATTTATGGTTCTGTGATGTGAAAATTATTCAGGACATAGTATTATGTTATTCTGGTTCTCATCAGTTCATAATTATGTCTACAGTGTGAATAGGCTACTAGCTTTGCATCTGCTTCACATATGATAAAGAGATAATTTTCACTCAGATGGGCATATTTCCATATAAAAATAAATTAGCAGTGTCATGATAAAAAAAAAACTTCTAATTCACTTTACTATATCCAACAAAGATGTACTCCAGATTCGAAGGGGAAATAAAAGTTATCCAAAATAATAATGAACTGAAAGAATTCATAACTTCTAAACTACCACAATAGAAAAAAGATATACTCCACATAGAATAAATTAAAAATAAATTTCAGAGCTCATAAGTGGATATATCTCATTAGAAGTGTAGAATAGCAAATTAGAATTAGAAATGAACTAAGCATTATAAATCAAACAAAAAGGAAGGAAAAAATAAACATCTCTCTATACTAACATTAAAAGTAAATGGCATAAACTCTCTAATTACAAGACATAAATGGTTGTGTATGGTGGTGCACACCTGTAATCCCGACTGCTCAGGAGTCCTAAATAAGAAGGTTGCAAATTCAAAGCAAGCTTCATCAACACAGCAATGACCTGAGCAACTAGGAGAGACCCTGTTTCAAAATAAAAAATAAAAAGAACTGGGGATGTGACTCACTGGTTAAACACCATTAGCTTCAATTAAAAACAAAAAGTCACAGACAGGCAGAATGAATTAAAGAACACTCAAATATATGTTGTTCTCAATAGACTAATCTTACAGGCAAACACAGTCAATGCTGAAATTGGAAGGATGGAAAATGATATTCCATGCAAATGGAATTTATAGCAAGCAGGAATACCTATTCTCATATCCAACAATCCAGATTTCAAGACAAATTTAATCAGAAAATACAAAGAATTTCTCTTGTTCCTGGTAAAGGAAACTGCACAAAAAGAAGACATACAATGATAGTAATATTTTTGCCCCTAAACCAGTGACCTAATTACATAAAACAAATATTACTCAATATAAAAACTCATATAGGACCCAAAGAATAATATTGAGTGATGGTAATACAACTCACTCACCATTAATAGGTCATCCAAATGAAAAATCTTTATATTTATCTGACCAAAAATATTATAAATGAAATGGACCTAATAGATATCTTTTAAAACATTCATTCAACAACAGCTGAATTAACTTTCTGAGCAGTTGCTCATGGAACCTTCTCCATGAGCATATTTTGGATCACAAAGCAAGTTTTAGCCAATAAAAAAGTATTTACTCCCTTGCACCTTATCCTCCATTCATAATGGTATGAAATTATATATCAACTGGGAGAAAAATAATAGAAAATTCATAACACATGGAGACTGAATAGTATACTTATGAGTTTTGAAGGAATGAAAAATGAAATGAATGGAGAGATTTTAAAAGTCCTATAATTAAAGAAAAGAGATAACCTACCTTATTCTCTGAGAGAATTTAGAAAAGCAGTTTTAAGAAGAATATTTAGTAGCTGTGAGTATATGTATTTTTAAAAATTAGAAATATTCCAGATTAAAAAAAACTTAGTAATACATCTCAATGTCTGATAAAAACAGGAACAAAACAATTGTTAAACTGGTATAGATAAAGAAATAAGTCTGATTAGAGCCAAAATTAATGAAATAGGAAAAAAATGCAAAGGATCAGTAAAACAAAGAACAGGTTGCTGAAAATATCAACATTGATAAAACCCTAGTCAAAATGACCAAAAGAAAGAGAGAAAGGAATTCTGGTCCTAAGCCAACATGATGAAGATTTGGGACTACATTTTCTTCTATTTGGTACAGTGTCTCCAGTCTAATGCCTAGGTCTCTGATCCATTTTGAGTTGAGTTTTGTGCAGGGTGAGAGATAGGGTTTTAATTTCATTTTGCTGCATACAGATTTCCACGTTTCCCAGCATCATTTTTTGAAGAGACTATCTTTTCTCCATTGCATATTTTTGGTACCTTTGTCAAGTATGAGTTAACTATATTTATGTGAATTTGTCTCTGTGTCTTCTATTCTGTACCATTGGTCTGCTTGTCTCTTTTGGTGCCAGTACCATGCTGTTTTTCTTACTATTACTCTGTAGTACAGCTTAAGGTATGGTATTGAGATACCTTCTACTATGCTCTTACTTTTAAGGATTACTTTGTGTATTCTGGGTGTCTGGATTTCCTTAACAAGACTCCTATAGTGCAAGAAATGAAAGTAAGGATGAGTAAATCAGATGAATAAAAACCAAAAAAGGTTCTTCTCAGCAGAGGAAACAATCAATAATGTGAAAAGAGAGCCTACAGAGTGGGAGAAAATCTTTTCCATACACATTTCAGATACAGTGCTAATTTCCAAATTTATAAAAAACTTTACTCCAAAAATACAAAGTACCCAATCAATAAAGGGGCTAAGGAACTTGGCAGACACTTCACAAAAGAAGATATACAAAGGATCAACAAGTATATGAAAAAGTGTGCAACATCTCCTGTAATTAGAGAAATACAAATCAAAATCACAGTAAGATTTCATCTCACCTCAATTAGAATGGCTATTATCAAGAATACAAGCAATAATAGGTGTTGTTGAGGGTGTGGGGGAAAAGGAACACTCGTACATTGCTGGTGGAGTTGCAAATTAGTACAGCCACTCTGGAAAGCAGTGTGGAGAATCCTCAGAAAGCTTGGAATGGATCCAACATTTGACCCAGCTATCCTACTCCTCGGTTTATACCCAAAGGACTTAAAATCAGCATACTACAGTGATGCAGCCACATCAATGTTCATAGCAGCTCAATTCACAATAGTTAGATTGTGGAAGCAACCTAGATGCCCTTCAATAGATGAATGAATAAAGAAAATGATTATATATACACAATGGAATATTATTCCACCGTAAAGAAGAATAAAATTATGGCATTTGCAGGTAAATGGATGGAGTTGGAGAATATCATGCTAAGTGAAATAAGGCAATCCCAAAAAAACCAAAGGTCAAATGTTTTCTCTGATAAGTCTATACTGATACATAATGGGGGCAGGAAGTAAGGGAAATGAGGGGAGCTGAGTGGAGGGGGCAGGGGAAGGAAAGATAGTGGAATGAGACAAATAACATTACCCTATGTACATGTATGAGTACACAACTTGTGTGAATCTACAGTGTGTAAAACCATAGAAATGAAAAGTTGTACCCCATTTGTGCAGAGTCAAAATGCATTCTGTAAAAAATAAAAGAAAAAAGAAAGAGAAGCCCCAAATTAATAAAATTAGAGATGAAAAAGGAGATATCATCACAGACATACCTACCAAAATAGAATTAAAATATAAAAAACATAAATAGAATGATAATGAGCAATGAGATTAACATGGTAACAAAACCCTTCAAAAAAAGAAAAAGAAAGTCCCAGAACTAGAGGAATTCCCAGCTGAAATTTACCTGATCTTTGAAGATCTAATGCCAATACTAGTCAAGATATTCCAGGAAATTGAAAGGGGGAACAATCCCACACTCATTCTAGTATGCAGTATCACCTTGGCACCAAAACCATATAAAGCCGCATTAAGGGAAACTACAGAACAATATCCCTGATGAACATATATGCAAAAATTCTTAATAAATTATTAGCAATTTATATTCAAATATAAATTAGGAAGACATTATGAATGAGTTGAATTCATTCCAGAAATGCAATGAAGTTTCCATATATGTATCAGTAATTGTAATTTATAGAGTGAAGGGCAAAATCACATGATAATCTCAATAGATTCAGGAAAAGCCTTCAACAAATATCAGCACCCACTAGTTAAATAAAAGGCAACTAGCAATAAAAGAAACTGACTTCAATATCATAAAGGTTATATGGGACAAAACCAAAGCCAACAACATACTAAACAGGTAAAACCTGAGAGTATTTTCTCTGAAATCAGGTACAAGACAAGGTTATCTACTCTCAACACTCCTATTCAGGGTAGTACTTCAAGTTGGGCACAGTGGTATACACCTATATCTCAGCAACACAGGAGGATTGTAAGTTCAAAGTCTGCCTCATCAACTTAGGCTCTAAGCAGCTTAGTGAGATCCTGTTACAAAATAAAAAAATAAAAATGCCTTTGGATGTTGCTCAGTGGTTAAGCACCCCTGAGTTCAATGTCTGGTACCAAAAAAAAGTAATATTACCCAAATTTGCAAATGATATGATCTTATACTGTATAGATACACACACACACACACACACACACACACACCAAAAAAATACCACCAAAAGACTTCTAGAGATGATAAATTCACCAAAGTAAGATTTTGAAAAAATCAATAGTTTTTGTAGATATGATAATGTATCTGATGAAAAATGAATCAGGAAAACAATACCCTTCACAATAGCCTCAAAATAATGAAATATCTAGGAATAAACCTATCTAAGAAGGTGAAAGGCCTCTACAGTGAAAATTATAGAACACTGAAAAAAAGAAGTAGAAGACATTAGAGGATGGAAAGACTTAATGTGTTTTATGTTAAGCAGAATTCATATTATAAGAATTGCCATACTGACAAATCAATACACAGATTCAATACAATCCCCATCAAAACATGAATGACATTTTTCACAGAACTAGAAGACAGTTCTAAAATTCATATGACAGTACAAAATGCAGAGACTATCCAAAACAATTCTGAGCAAAATAAGCAATGATAAAGGCATCAAAATACCCTATTTCAAATTATATAGAGAGCTGTGTAACAAAAAAAGTTTGTATTGCCATAAAAATAGACAAACGGACCAACAGAATATAAGATCTAGAGACAATCCCACAGAGATATCCTCTGAATCTTGACAAAAGTGTCTAAAACGAATGTTGTACAAAAGACAGTCTTTTTAGCAGATGATGCTAGGAAAAAAGAATATAAAGGAATTAAACTAGATCCCTCTTACCCTGCACAATAGGCAGGTCAAAGTGAAACAAAGACCTGGGAATTATGCCAGAAAATTTTTAACTACTAGAAGAAAACATAATGTCAACACTCCAACATATCAGCACAGGCAACAACTTCCTTAATAAAATGGTAAAATCTCAGAAAATAAAACTAAGAATTAATAAATGGCATGACATCAAATTAGAAATCTTCCACACAGCAATGGGAACAAAAGTATGAAGAGAAGGACTATAGAAAGACATAAAAAGTTTGCCAGTCACTCTTCTTTCAGAATATTAATATTCACAATATATAAAAACTCAAAAATTTTAAATATAAATAACCCAATTAATAAATGGATAAATAAACTAAGCAGAAGTTTCTCAAAAGAACAATTAGAAATGGCTAAGAAATCTATGAAAAAAAATGTTTGAAACTCTTGCCCAAACAGGGAAATGCAAATGAAAACTATACTGAGACTTATTTCACTCCATTTAGAATGACAATCATGAAGGACACAAATAGTAATAAATGGTGGCAAGGATGTGGGGGAAAAGGAACACTTACATACAGGTATAAATTGGTTCAATCATTATTGAAATCAGTATGGATATTCTTCCAAAAGGTAGCAATGAATCTGCTATGTGGCATAGTTATGCCACTCTGTATTTATTCAAAAGAATAAAAGTAAGCATACTGTAGCAATACATGCATACCCATATTCACAGCAGCACAATTTGCTATAATCAAGTTATAAAATATGTTTAAGTGTATACCAGCAGATGAACGAATAAAGAAAATGTGATATATATGTATATATAAAATGGAATTTTACCTAGCCATAAAGGAGAATCAAATTATGTCATTTTCAGGAAAATGGATGGTAATGGACAAACTCATCCTAAGAGAAGTATGTCAGATGCAGAATATCTAGTGTCATATAATATCTCTCATGTGTAGAAGCTAGATAGAAAAAGGACAGATTGATATCGTAAAAATAAAAGGGAGAACAATAGGGACAGAAAGTAGGGGAGGGAAATAGGTGGATGAGGATATGAATGAGACTAAATTTGTGATGTGCAGGTACAAATATATCAATGAATCCCAATATTATGTATAATTATAATTTGCCAATAAAAAAATCAAACATCCTGGTTCTGGTATTCAGTATTTGCCAGGAAAAGAAGAACAAGAATGTTGGTGAGTCTATGAAATAAATATATTAGGTCTCATCATTTGAGAAAGAAATCTGAGTCCCTGGATTCTCAAAAAATATGAAAAGAACCAATGAAAGATAGCTTATTCTGATATTGAGATTTGTCCATAGAAACTTAAAAACTAGAAACCTTTGGAGCTCCATCAACCCCTGGAATGTCTATCACAGTTATTCATTAGCTCAACCTAAGAGTATTGTTAACAAATTTCAATAACATGCCTGACTCTTCCTCCTCTTTACCTGCATCATTGCTCAGCAAATAGAATGCACTTAAGTTGATACTTTTTTAAAACAAAGTTTCCTTCTAATACTCTAACTTTCAAATTATGGAGTTCTTAACACATCAAAAATGTCTTAAAGAGCAGTTGTAGCAACAAATTAAATATACGCCCATTTACCATTTAATAGAGATTTAGCTGTAACAATCATATGGCATTACATATTCTATGAAAATAGATCACATTAGTATAGCATATATTTGCTATTTTTTTTTAAATTTTTAGATGTTGATAGACCTTTATTCTATTCACTTATTTATATGTGGTGCTGAGGATTGAACGCAGTGCTTCACACATGCTAGGCAAGCACTCTACCACTGAGCCACAACCCCAGCCCAATATTTGCTATTTATAAATATAATTTAAGTGCCATCATATACACACACCTGTGCACACGCACGCATGCAGCTTTGCACATACCTTCTGTTGATGGATAATTACTACCATATTGCAAGAGACTGATTTGTGGCAAAAAAATTATAACAGACGCAGCCTTAAAGGCTAAACTGCACCTATGCAAGCCCCAAGGCCCCAAAATATATAGTCTTTCTCTTACATTTTCAAGTTTGTGAATGACCAGATTTAGGAGAAGCCAGAAAAGGGTAGCTGTCAGGCCAGTACAAACAAGACTGATGATTTCAATATTAGATTTTTCATCAGAGCCTGTAGAGTTGAAGACAGAACTGACTAAAGGAAAAAGATCACCAGAGATTCAGATAGAAAACAGGAAAAATGTACTGCTTTTACACAGCATGTTTGATTTCCAAAGGACTAACATCAATAGATACCAAATTCTAAGTGAGCATATGTTTTTTAAATTTATATAGTATGTGAGCTGTACCTTATGAGACTTAGAAAAACAAACCCTTGGATAATTGTACTGAATATTTTAAGAAATGAGTCAAAAACTTATATACAAGGATACGTGCATGTATATTTTTGACATCTGTGTATGAATGCCAAAATGAGATATGTATAGTTATCCTCTGTCTGTCTTATTAGCAGCTTTTCTAATACAATGATAAGATAGTTGTAGGATATAGCCTGATTGGCTGAATTAAAAGCATGGTTCTACCATTTACTGATTGCATGATTTTAACAAGTTACTAATCACTCCATGACTCAGTTTCCCCATTTAAAAGGATAATAAGGAAAGGTCTGAGGGTATAGCACATTGGTACCATGCTTGCATAGCACGTAGAAGATTTGAACATCCATAAAAATTCGTTTAAGAATAAAAATGGCAATAATAAATACTACATAGATCTACCAAGAATGTTAAATGAGATCATGAGAAGTGATTAACACAGTATCTAACAAATAGCATATTTAAACTATCCGTGATAATATTAGGTTCCTTTTTCATATAGTGCACTCTATGGACCTTATCAGAGTATTGGTGAATGGAGGAAGACTATTAAACCAGCTTATGTGTTTTGCCTGCTATGCCCTGGGAGAACATACCTGGATGAGAAAGTAACAAGTTTTGGGATACCAACATGCTCAACTAAAATAAATAATATTTCTTTGAAAACATAGTTTTGCCCTTAACAGTTTAATACTAGAATTAGTAGCATAGGAGATTGAAGTCAAAAGACCTTGCCATAGATTTTTGGCAAGTATCTTAATATTTGTACCTCATATTTACAATGAAATGTGCTTAAAAATCTAACAGTCTATGTTTATATTTTCAAATATCACCCAATATTTTTCAGCCAATCAAAGGGAATTATTCTTATTTGATAATTTAGATTATATAAAGCATTGCCACATCTTCACCTTTATGTGAATCACCTTTGAGAGAAAGATAAGGCAGCTGGTATTATTCTGTTTAGAAATGAGAAAGCTGAGATTCATAAAATCTAAATGACTTATCCAAAATGACATTAATTTCATAACAAGTATGGTATTCTGAACTCAGGTGTCCCATGCCATATTATTTATTCACATACCCTCCCAATGAAAGCAGGTATTTTAAGGAAAGTATTTTACAGTACACCTATATTCACGTCCTACTATACTTCCACAACCAAATGCCTTTTTAAAATTCCAACGAAACTCCACTACTGATTATCAGTGTAGCCAGGAATGTCCAACTTAACCTCCACAGTGATAAGACATGCTGTGTGAACTTCACCCAACTCATTGGTTTCTTTGCACAGTTATAGGCCCTTGTCATCTTTTTTGGCTCTTTCAATAATAAGTGTGCTATTCTGAAATAAGAGTCCTGCATTAACAATGCCCCTCCATTATTATGTGAGATATTTCTGCTGAAACCCATCTTGAGAAAATGTGAAGGCCACATTTCATTAAGTCAACCAGGGTCAAATTTTCAACTCATGACAACACTATGGAGCTCCACCAACTAAGGCCCTCTTGATGAGTCTACAGACTTGGAAACCAACAAACAAGATTTCAGACTTACCCGAAGCAAGGAGAACAGGAATTCCATATTTCAACCAGTGGATCTGTGGGCATGGTAGTCCACCCACTTTGCAATCCAGCAAAACCTTGCCACTGCAGTTGACCTCAATATTGGTGAGATTCTGAATAATGAATGGGGCAGCCCTTTCTGTAGAAATCAGGGTAAAGGAAGCCAAAATTCTGAGACAGGGTACCACAAATATGAATTGGATGTTTATCCCTCCCCACATATTTAACTAGACATCTAGATTGTGAAGTATTGTCATACTCAGAAAAAGGGAGTAAAAATTTTAAAAAATTGGGTAAAATGTGTGATTTGAATTTTGTATCCTTCAAATTATTCCTTTATCCTCACACTTAGCAGGTCCATCTTGAGCCACCTTAGGGAAGAGAAGTGACTTTCTAAGAGTTTTAGCATCAGGACTACAAAGTTCCATCACTAGATTTTTCCATAACTAGTTTACCACAGACTCTAAAATTCATGAAATCTTTTTCTTAGAATGCCTCCAAAAGGCATCAAGGAGGAAAAGGCTGATGAATCAGTCTCTAAGAAATATAAAATCCATAGTCACCCAACAATTGGCTCAAATTCTAAGAGGTTATGGAAAGTGCCCCCAATTCTACATCTAATAAAGAGCTGAGTGTTACACTGAATCATTTTGATGATATTCTTCTGTGCCCAAGCCTTGCACTTGTACTGCCCTATATCCTGCTGAGTCACATTCTTAATCACCAGGGTCAATGAGTTGGAGTAGTTATTTCTGAAGCTTTCAATGTCTATAACAGGAATCTTCTCCTCTAGGGGGCTGAACCAAACAAGTTGATATATTTAGCTGCCTTGCATTTGAGCTGTGCATTGCAGCCTTCAATCATTGAGACTAGAGTTTCTGCCTCCATAAAATCAGCCACATCTGTATGGGTGAATATAATCATTCTCTGTTACCTGCCAAATTGCAGGTAAGTGCCCCTTGATAAGTGCCCAGTAGCAAGACCCAACCAATCTAAATTTTCAGTATCATTTTCTGAGTTTCAGTTTTTAAACTGATGCATAAAAGATGAAAACTGTGCATATTAATAGGGTACCATGTGATATTGTGATATATGTATACATATGTAATGGTTAAACAAGGTTAAGTATATCTACTCAAACATCTGTCATTCTCCAAGGTGAAAATGTGCAAAATAATTTCCTCTAGCTTTTTCAGGTATACTGTATATCAATTTTTTCTATAACATACATAAGAGATTCTTTAATCTAACTGTACCTTAGTACCCATTGATTATATATCCCCATATTCCCCTCCCCATCTTCACTCCTCAGGCTTTAAGAACCATCCCACTTTCAATTTATGATATCTACTTAATTAGATTTTGCAACTGAATTAAATCATGTGGTAATTGTCTTTATGTACCCAGCTTATTTCTGTTAACATAAAAATCTCCATTTTAATCTATGATTTCAAAAGGAACAGGATTTCATTCTTTCTATGGTTAAAGAGTAGTCCACTGTATATACTGCCACATATTATTTATTCTTTCATTAGTTAGTGTAAAATTAAGTTGCCTCAATATTTCAGCAATTATGAACACTGTTGTAATAAATATGGGAGTGCAGATAACTCCTTGAAATACTGATTTCATTTCTTTTGGAGATCAATAGATTTACCTATCTATCTATCTATCATCTATCTATGCAGGAATGGGATTTCTGGAGCACATGCCAGTTTTAATTTTATGAGGAACTTCCATACTATTTTGCATAATGAATGTACTAATTTACATTCCCAACAACAGTGTGCAAGTATGCCCTTTTCTCTATATCCTTACCAAAACTTGCTATCTTTTCTGTCTTTAATAACAGTTATGCTTATTGGAGTGAGGTGATATCTCATTGTAATTTTTTTTTATTGTGAACAAATGGGATACATGTTGTTTCTGTTTGTACATGGAGTAAGGCATACCGTTTGTGTAATCATTAAGTTACATAGGGTAATGTTGTTTGATTCATTCTGTTATTTTTCCCTTCCCCCCACCCCTCCCACCGCTCTTTTCCCTCTATACACTCCTTCCTTCCTCCATTCTTACCCCCTCCCACCCCCCATAATGTGTCATCATCTGCTTATCAGTGAGATCATTTGTATTTTGGATTTTTGAGATTGGCTTATCTCACTTAGCATGATATGCTCCAATTTCATCCATTTGTCTGCAAATGCCATAATTTTATCATTCTTTATGGCTGAGTAATATTCCATTGTATATATATATATATATATATATATATATATATATATATACCAGTTTCTTTATCCATTCATCAATTGAAGGACATCTAGGTTGGTTCCACAGTCTGGCTATTGTGAACTGAGCAGCTATGAATATTGATGTGGCTGTATCTCTGTAGTATGCTGATTTTAAGTCCTTTGGGTATAGGCCAAAGAGTGGGATAGCTGGGTCAAATGGTGGTTCCATTCCAAGCTTTCTGAGGAATCTCCATACTGCTTTCCAGAGTGGCTGCACTAATTTGCAACCCCACCAGCAATGTATGAGTGTACCTTTTTCCCCAAATCCTCTCCAACACCTATTGTTGCTTGTATTCTTGATAATTGCCATTCTAATTGGGGTGAGATGGAATCTTAGGGTGGTTTTGATTTGCATTTCTCTTATTACTAGAGATGTTGAACATTTTTCCATATGTTTGTTGATTGCTTGTAGATCTTCTTCTGTGAAGTGTCTATTCATTTCCTTAGTCCATTTGTCGATTGGATTATTTGCATTCTTGGTGTAGAGTTTTTTGAGTTCTTTATATGTTCTGGAAATTAGTGCTCTATCTGAACTATGAGTGGCAGAGATTTTCTCCCACTCTGTAGGCTCTCTCTTCACATTACTGATAGTTTCCTTTGCTGAGAGAAAGCTTTTCAATTTGAATCTATCCCAGGTGTTGATTCTTGCTTTTATTTCTTGTGCTATGGGAGTACTTGATTAGCATTTCTCTAATTTGTAATGTTGAACTATTTTCTTTTCAGAGAGGTCTAGGTATATTACCTATTATTACATCAAACCATATTTTGCTACTGAGTTTTTTAAGTTCCTTATATATTCTGAATATTAACTCATGGTCAGATGTATAGTTTACACATATTTTCATCTATTCTCTCCCTTTATTCTGATGATTGTTTCCTTTGATGTGAAGAAGGTTTTAGCTCCATATGTTCTCCTTATTTTCTAGTTTTGGTTTAATTTCCTGAGCTTTTCAGGTCTTGTCTAAAATATTCTTGTCTAAAATAAACAAGATGATAAACCCTTAGGCAGAGTAACCAAATAAGAAAGAGGACACAGATAAATAAATTAGAGATTAAAATGGAGGCATTATAACAGACACAACAGAAATCCAATGAATTATTAGGGACTATTTTGAAAATCTGTATTCCAATAAATTGGAAAATTTTTTAAAAAATTCATAAGTATCTAGACATGTACAACCTGCAAATATTAATATAAGAGGATTTAGAAAAACTAAACTGACCAATAATGAGAAATGAAATTAAGCACTAATAAAAAGTCTCCCAACAAAGCCCAGGAGTATATGGATTCCCAGCAGAGTTTTACCAGTCTTTAAAGAGGAAATAATATCAATGTTCTCAGAGGAGGGCTGCCCAGCAAGTCTCAATTGCAGGGTGAGGCTCCCTGGCCCAGGAGGTAGGTCCAGACCCCTCGGAACATTGCAGAGGAGGGCTCCCAAGCCCAGGTGGTAGTTCAGGACCAAACGGAACTTCTTGAAGGAGAGCAGCACAGTGAGACGTCCTCACTGGGTGAATCTTCCCCACTGGGCAGGCTTTCCCACCAGGGTGGTAGAACCAGAGACAGAGGCCCAGACCAGCCATGCCCCCGTTCTCAATTTAGTCCCTCTTTTTATTGACCATTAGTCAACAAGTGGAGATGCCTTTTCCAACCAGCAGGAAAGATACCCCACCTGAAGACCACCACCCCTAGAGGGGCAGCTTCCTTCTGTATCACTGCATTATCAAGCTCCACCAAGGCTTCAGGCTACTGAAAGCTAGGAAGCAAGTTATTGGAAATCTACAGGGACACTATAAGTCAATAGAGTTTCACTACTAAAGGGGAAGATACATGACAAATATGAGAAAACAAGGGAAGAAAATGTCCCAAACAAACCTAGATGCTACATCAATAAAATCCAATGACAGCATGGCAGAAGAAATGTTAGAAAGGGAGTTCAGAATGTACATAATTAAAATGATCAGAGAAGCAAATGATGAGATGAAAGAGCAAATGCAGGCTTTGAATGATCATGCCACTCAACAATTAAAAGAGCAAATGCAGACAGCAAAAGATCATTTCAATAAAGAGTTAGAGATACTAAAAAAAAAAGGAAAGAAATTCTTGAAATGAAGGAAAAATAAACCAAATTAAAAACTCCACAGAAAGCATAACCAATAGGATAGAACACCTGGAAGACAGAACCTCAGACAAGGAAGACAAAAATATTTAATCTTGAAAACAAAGTTGAACAAACAGAGAAGATGGTAAGAAATCATGAACAGAACCTACAAGAATTATGGGATATCATGAAAAGGCCAAATTTAAGAATTATTGGGATTAAGGAAGGCTTAGAAAAACAAACCAAAGGAATGAATAATCTATTGAATGAAATAATATCAGAAAATTTAACACACCTGATGAATGAAATGGAAAATCAAGTACAAGAGGCTTATAGGACTCCAAATATACAAAATTACAGTAGACCCACACCAAGGCACATTATAATGAAAATACCTAACATACAAAATAAAGATTTTTAAAGATTGGAGAAAATGAATCAAATTATATTTGGGGGAAACCAATACAGATATCATCAGATTTTTCAATCCAGACCCTAAAAATCAGAAGGGCCTGGTAAAACATTTTTCAAGCTCTGAAAGAAAATGGATGCCAACCAAGAATCTTATATCCAGCAGAACTTTCCTTCAGATTTGATGATGAAATAAAATCTTTCCATGATAAACAAAAGCTAAAAGAATTTACAAAAAGAAAACCAGCATTACAGAACATTCTCAGCAAAATATACATGAGGGAGAGATGAAATACAATGATATAAATCATCAAATGGAGGAAGTACCCTAAAGGAATAGTCAAATAAAGGATAAATCAAGTTTTGTCAAAAAAAAAATAAGCCAAATGACTGTGAATACAAATCATATCTCAATTATAACCCTTAATGTTAATGGCCTGAACTCATCAATCAAAAGACATAGGCTGGCAGATTGGATTAAAAAGAAAGATCCAACAATTTGCTGCCTGAAAGAGTCTCATCTCATAGAAAGAGATACCCACAGACTAAAGGTGAAAGGATGGGGAAAAACATACCATGAACATGGACACAGCAAAAAAGCTGGAGTATCCATCCTCATATCAGATAATGTGGACTTCAAGTCAAAATTAGTCAGAAGGGATAAATAAGGACATTTCATACTGCTTAAGGGAATCATAAATTCAGCAAGACATAACAATCATAAGTATCTATGCCCCAAACAGTGGCTCATTCATGTACGGTCAAACAAATCCTTCTCAATTCCAGAAATCAAATAGACCACAACACAATAATACTAAGTGATTTTAACACACCTCTCTATACTACACAGATCCTTCAAAAACAATTGAACAAAGAAACCATAGATCTCAATAACATAATCAATAATTTAGATGTAACAGACATTTATAGACTATACCATCCAACAAAGTGTGAATACACTTTCTTCTCAGCAGCACATGGATCTTTCTTTAAAATAGACCATATATTATGCCACAAAGTTAATGTTAGCAAATACAAGAAGATAGAGATACTACCTTGTATTCTGTCAGATCATAATGGATTGAAAATAGAAATAAATGACAGAATAAAAACCAGAAACTACTCCAACACCTGGAGATGAAATAATATGCTATTGCATGATGAATGGATAAAAGAAGACATCAGGAGGGAAATAAAAAAATTCTTAGAGGTAAACGAGAAAAAAGATACATTATATCAAAATCTCTGGAACACTGTGAAAACAGTACTTAGAGGAAAACATATTTCATGGAGCACATTCAATAAAAGAAGAAAAAATTAACAAATAAATGACCTAACACTATAACTCAAAGCCCTAGAAAAAAGAAGAATAGAAAAACACCAAAAGTAGTAGAAGACAGGAAATAGTTAAAATCAGAGCTGAAATCAACGAAATTGAAACAAAAGAAACAATAAAAAATATTGACAAATAGTTGGTTCTTTGAAAAAAATAAACAAAAATGATAAACCCTTATCCACACTAACAAAGAGAATGAGAGAGGAAACTAAAATTACTAAATTTTGGAATTAACAAGGAAATAAATAACACGACAGAGATGAGTGAAA
The DNA here is from genome assembly GCF_902686445.1 of Sciurus carolinensis. NCBI lineage: Eukaryota > Metazoa > Chordata > Mammalia > Rodentia > Sciuridae > Sciurus > Sciurus carolinensis. The sequence continues at coordinate 47,232,117 of NC_062232.1, forward strand.
TACAAAACATAATTAGAAGCTATTTTGAAAATCTATACTCCAAAAAAACATAGAAAATCTTGAAGACATCAGCAGGTTTCTAGAGACATATGAATTACCTAAACTGAACAAGGAGGACGTACACAACTTAAATAGATCAATTACAAGTAATAAAATAGAAGAAGTCATCAAAAGCCTACCAACAAAGAAAAATCCAGGACCAGAAGGGTTCTCAGCCAAGTTCTACAAAACCTTTAAAGAAGAGCTCATTCCAATACTTTTCAAAGTATTCCATGAAATAGAAGAGGAGGGAACCCTCCCAAACTCATTCTATGAAGCCAATATCACCCTGATTCCTAAACCAGACAGAGACACATCAAGGAAATAAAATTTCAGACCAATATTCTTAATGAACATTGACACAAAAATTCTCAACAAAGTTTTAGCAAATCGCATACAAAAATATATTAAAAAGATAGTGCACCATGACCAAGTGCATTTTATCCAGTGATGCAAGGTTGGTTCAACATCTAGAAATCAATAAATGTAATTCACAATATCAACAGACTTAAAGTCAAGATCACATGATTATTTCAATAGATGCAGAAAATGCATTTGATAAAATATGGCATGCCTTCATGCTCAAACCCTAGAAAAAACAGGGATAGTGGGAATATTCCTTAACATTGTTAAGGCCATCTATGCTAAGCCCATGGCCAATATCATTCTAAATGGTGAAAAACTGAAAGCATTCCCCCTAAAAACTGGAAATAGCCAGGGATGCCCTCTTTCACCACTTCTATTCAACATTTTCCTCAAAACTCAAGCCAGGGGTGGATCCATGATGGCAGACTAGAGGGAGGCTGCATTCCTTGTCACTCCGTAACTCCAGTTTCAAGCAGAGGATACCTGTTTCTTGGTGAGCTAGTTTTTGCTACTTATCGATTCCGTGGTGTTTACCCCATTTGTCTGCTCTGATGACCTGCAGTCTGCCAGAATATCAACGCCTTTTTTGAGTGCAGATTGCTCACTGTCAGGCGCCTATCATCTACCATTTGCCTGCCTCTGGCCGGTCCATTGCCTACCTTACACCTATCCATCACCCAACACATGAGGTTCACCTCCCGATCTTCCGACAACAGTCAACAAACTGTTCTCCGACTGCCAGTGGAGCACCAGCTGCCTGCTGTTGCCTGGAAGTACTCTGTCACAGTACCTGCAGGTTTGAGTACATGTGGCTACCGCCATTTTGAGACAACAGCCAGGACCCGTAGGACCCCTGGCCGGACTGACTGAGTCCCATCTCCAGGATCCCACAACCCGACTAATCACTCCCTGCCTCTGGGGCCCTCATATCGACTAACTGCTCCCCGCTGCCAGGACCCCCAGACCAACTGACTGGGCCCTATCACCGGGACCCCAGACTGACTGATTGCACCTGGCCTCCAGGATCCTACAACCACACCAAACACACCAGACCTCCAGGACCGGACCCCTGCCTGACCAACCGCATCCAACCTCCAGGACCTCCAGCTAACCAGGTCCACACCCTGAGCTGCAGCTCCCCATTTGCCAACACATTTCAAAGCCAGAGCAGCCATCTTGGATAATCCTGGAAGCCATAAGTCCGATCTTTAGTTGGGGAAAATGCCATGCTGAGATGCCTGTTGGAGACTTGAAGATCATGTCAGGTACCTCTCATGCATCAGGCTACTGAACACTGGGAGGTTTCATTACTATATGACTGTTATACTGTAGATTTTCTTTTTTCTCCTTATAGAAAAAATTTAAGTTTTTATTTCTTTACTTTTCTTGCTCTCTTTTCCTTTAGTGTACCTGTTCCCTCAGAGTCTCTTTCTCCCTTTTTTGCATACAAACATCCAATTTCTTTTGATTACACTCTCACCCTTTCTATTATCTAGAACTTCCGTATAACTTTTTCTTATCCCATTAACAGCCACATTCTACATCCCTCTGCATCCTCTTTGTCCTCCATTAGAAACTGCAGACCTTATTGTAAATCTGTTTGTTTTATTGAAGATAATATTTTAAAACATTCTGTTTATTATGACAATTTTGTTATTGTCCTCATAGGGGCTATTTGGTCTAGGATTGCATAGTGTCTGAATTGGGCACTGCTAATATTGATCTCCCCTTAAAGAAAGGGTTTTGGAAACCTATAGGGCCACCATAAGTCTAATGGGGGAAATATACAATACCCCAGATCTGGACTCCTACAGGGGAAGATACATGAAAAACATGAAAAAAAGGGAAGAAAATGATCCAAATCTGGATTCTATATTAATAGAATCCAATGACAGTATGTTAGAAGAAATGTCAGAAAAGGACTTCAGATTATACATGATTAAGATGATTCGCAAAGCAAAGAATAAGATAAGAGAGCAAATGCAGGCAATGAATGATAATACCAATAAGCAGTTGAAAGAGCAACTGTAGGAAGCAAAATATCATTTCAACAAAGAGATAGAGATTCTCAAAAAAAAAAAAAAAAAAAAAGAAACGAAAATCCTTGAAATGAAGGAAACAATAAACCAAATAAAAAACTCAATGGAAAGCATCACCAAAAGAATAGACCACTTGGAAGACACAACCTCAGACAATGAAGACAAAATATTTAATCTTGAAAATAAAGTTGCCCAAACAGAGAAGATGGTAAGAGATCATGAACAGAATCTCTAAAAACTATGGGACATCTTGAAAAGACCAAATTTAAGAATTATTGGGATTGAGGAAGGCACAGAGATACAAACCAAAGGAATGAACAACCTATTCAATGAAAAAATAATGGAAAATTTCCCAAGCCTGAAAAATAAAATGGAAAATAAAATACAAGAGGCTCACAGAACACCAAATGCACAAAATCACAACAGATCCACGAGAAGACACATTATAATGAAAGTGCCTAACATTCAAAATAAAGATCAGATTTTGAAGGCCACGAGAGAAAAGCATCAGATTACATATAGGGGGAGACCAATATGGATAGCAGCAGACTTCTCAAACCAGACTCTACAACCTAGAAAGACCTGGAACAACATACTTCAAGCTCTGAAAGAACATGTTTGCCAACCAAGAATCCTATGCCCAGCAAAACTAACCTTCAGATTTGAAGATGAAATAAAATCCTTCCGTGATAAACAAAAGTTAAAAGAATTTACAAATAGAAAGCCTGCACTACAGAATGTTCTCAACAAAATATTCCTTGAGAAGGAAATGAAAAACAACAATGGAGGTCAGCAAAGGGAGGAACTACCTTACAGAAAAACCATTCAATGGAGAAACCAAGCCAACTTAAAAACCAAAAACAAGCCAAAATGACTGGGAATACAAATTATATCTCAATAATAACCCTGAATGTTAATGGCCTAAACTCATCAATCAAAAGACATAGACTGGAAGAATGAATTAAAAAGAAAGACCCAACAATATGCTGCCTCAAAGAGACTCATCTCATAGAAAAAGACATCCACAGACTAAAGGTGAAAGTATGGGAAAAAATCCTACCACACACATGAACTCAGTAAAAACATGGGAGTTCCATCCTTACATCAGATAAAGTGGACTTCAAGCCAAAGTTAGTCAGAAGGGATAAAGAAGGACATTTCATACTGCTTAAGGGAACCATAATGATAGTAAAAATTTATTCCCCAAACAATGGTGCATCCCTGTACATCAAACAAATCCTTCTCAATTTCAGGAATCACATAGACCACAACACAATAATTCTGGATGACTTTAACACAATGCTGTCACCACTAGATAGATCTTCCAAACAAAAATCTAACAAAGAAACCATAGAACTCAATAACACAATCAATAATCTAGACTTAATAGACATATAAAGAATATTCCATCCATCAACGAGTGGATTCACTTTCTTCTCAGCATCACATGGAACCTTCTTGAAAATAGACCATATGTTATGCCACAAAGCAGCCCTTAGGAAATGCAAAAAAATAGAGATACTGTCTTGTGTTCTATCAGTTCATAATGGACTGAGAGTAGAAATCAATGACAAAATAAAAAACAAATTATTCCAACACCTGGAGACTAAATAATATGCTATTGAATGAAACATGGATAACAGAAAACATCAGCAAGGAGATAAAAAAATTATTAGAAGTCAAAGAGAATGACAATACTACATATCAAAATCTCTGGGACACTATGAAAGTGGTACTAAGAGGAAAATTCATTGCATGGAGCACATTCCAGAAAAGAATGAAAAGTCAACAACTAAATGACCTAACATTACAGCTCAAAGCCCTAGAAAAAGAAGAACAGAATAATAGCAAAAGTAGTAGAAGATAGGAAATAATTAAAATCAGAGCTGAAATCAATGAAATTGAAACAAAAGAAACAATTCAAAAAAATGACCAAAAAAAAGTTGGTTCTTTTAGAAAGTCAACAAAATAGACAAACCCTTAGCCACACTAACAAAGAGAAGGAGAGAGAAAACTCAAATTACTAAAATTTGTGATGAAAAAGAAAATATAATGACAGACACCACTGAGATACAGCACATAATGAGAAGCTACTTTGAATATCTGTATTCCAACAAAATAGAATCTACCGATGACATTGACCAATTTCTAGAGACATATGCTCCTCCCAAACTGAACCAGGAGGACATACACAATTTAAACAGATCAATATCAAGCAATGAAAGAGAAGAAGCCATTAAACACCTACCACCCAGGAAAAGCCCAGGACCAGACGAATTCTCAGCTGAGTTCTACAAGACCTTCAAAGAAGATCTCATCCCAATACTTCTCAAAGTATTCCAATAGATAGAAAAAGAGGGTACCCTACGAAATTCATTCTATGAAGCTAATATCACCCTCATACCCTCATACCCAAACCAGGAAAAGACCATCAAGGAAAGAAAATTTTAGAACAATATCCTTGATGAATGTAGACACAAAGATCCTTAACAAAATATTGGCAAACTGTATCCAAAAGCATATTAATAAAATCATGCACCACTATCAAGTGGAGTTCACCCCTGGAATTCAAGGATGGTTTCACATCCATAAATTGATATTCGTAATCCATCATATCAATAGACTTAAGGATAAGAATCATATGGTTATTTCAATTGATGCAGAAAAAGCGTTCAACAAAATCCAACACCCCTTCAGGCTCAAAACACTAGAAAAAATAGGGATAGTAGGAACATACCTGAACTTTCTAAAGGCTATTTATGCTAAACCCATGGCCAACATCATTCTTAATGGAGAAAAGCTGAAATGATTTCCTTTAAAAATGGGAACAAGACAGGGATGTCCTCTTTCACCACTTCTATTCAACATTGTCCTCGAAACTCTAGCCAGAGCAATCAGGCAGACTAAAGAAATTAAAGGGATACGAATAGGAAAAGAGGAACTTAAGCTGTCACTATTTGCTGAGGAAATGATTCTATATTTAGAGGATCCAAAAAACTCCTCCAGAATACTTCTAGACCTCATCAATGAATTCAGCAAAATAGCAGGCTGTAAAATCAACACCCATAAATCTAAAGCATTTTTATATACAAGCGATGAAATATCTGAAAGGGAAATGAGGAAAACAACTTCATTTGCAATAGCCTCAAAACAATAAAATACTTGGGAATCAATCTAACCAAAGAGGTAAAAGATCTCTACAATGAAAACTACAAAACATTGAAGAAAGAAATTGAGGAAGACCTTAAAAGATGGAAAGATCTCCCATGCTATTGGATAGGCAGAATTAATATTGTCAAAATGGCCATAGTACCAAAAGTACTATACAGATTCAATGCAATTCCAATTAAAATCCCAATGATGTACCTTACAGAAATAGAGCAGGCAATCATGAAATTCATCTGGAAGAATGAGAAACCCAGAATAACTAAAACAATCCTTAGCAGGATGAATGAAGCAGCGGTATCGCAATACCAGAACTTCGACTATACTACAAAGCAATAGTAACAAAAACGGCATAGTATTGGCACCAAAATAGACAGGTAGATCAATGGTACAGAATAGAGCTCAAGGACACAAACCCAAATAAATACAATTTTCTCATACTAGACAAAGGTCCCAAAAATATGCAATGGAGAAAAGATAGCCTCTTGAACAAATGTTGCTGGGAAAACTGGAAATCCATATATGCAAGAGAATGAAACTAAACCCATATCTCTCACCCTGCACAAAACAACTCAAAATGGATCAGAGATCTTACATCTTATACAAGAAAAAGTAGGTTCAAATCTTCACCTTGTTGGCTTAGGATCAGACTTCCTTAACAGGACTCCCATAGCACAAGAAATAAAAGCAAGAATCAATAACTGGGACAGATTCAAACTAAATAGCTTTCTCTCAGCAAAGGAAACTATCAGTAATGTGAAGAGAGAGCCTACAGAGTGGGAGAAAATCTTTGCCACTCATACTTCAGATAGAGCACTAATTTCCAGAATATATAAAGAACTCAAAAATCTACACGAAAAATACAAATAATCCAATCAACAAATGGGCTAAGGAAATGAACAGACACTTCACAGAAGAAGATGTACAAGCAATCAACAGATATATGAAAAAATGTTCACCATCTTTAGTAATAAGAGAAATGCAAATCAAAACTACCCTAAGATTCCATCTCGCCCCAATTAGAATGGGGATTATCAAGAATACAAGCAACAATAGGTTGTCTTGGTCTTAAGCCCCCTTGCTCTTCTCAATCAGCAACAAGGGAAGGGGACCCTCCCCAACAAGGTCAGACCGGGATAGGTAGGGCTGACTGACTGCCCGCTCCCAGCCCTCCAGGCGGAGGACAATCAGATGCATCCGGGAGACCAGTCACAGCAGGAACTCGTTTATTGAGGAAATCACACAGCTTTTATGTAGGGTGGAGACTAGGCTGGAACCAATCAGCTTAAAGGTCAGCAAGGCATGGAGGATTCATGCAGGTGAGAGTCCCATAGGAGTATATGTCAAGCACAAGCTGATCACGTTCGTGGAACTGTTGTTAACCAATCCCTAATGGTGGTCTGATTTATCGTCATTAACCTTTGAAACCACCTTTGAGCCTTGATCTTGCCTACTCGCCAGGGAGTAAGGAGACAGCCTGAGTTAGTTAACGTGTCATTAGTCCCAACAATAGGTGTTGGCGAGGATGTGGGGAAAAAGGTAAACTCATACATTGCTGGTTGGGCTGCAAATGAGTGCAGCCTCTCTGGAAAGCAGTGTGGAGATTCCTTAGAAAACTTGGAATGGAACCACCGTTTGACCCAGTTTTCCCACTCCTTAGCCTATACCCAAAGGACTTAAAATCAGCATACTTCAGTGATGCAGCCACATCAATGTTCATAGCTGTTCAATTCACAATAGCCAGATTGTGGAACCAACCTAGATGCCTTTCAATTGATGAATGAATAAAGAAAACATATATACATACAATGGAATATTACTCAGGTATAAAAAATAATAAAATTATGGCATTTGCTGGCAAATGGATGAAATTGGAGAATGTCATACTAAGTGAGTTAAGCCAATCTCAACAAACCAAAGGATCTTGCTGATAAGTGGATGATGACACATAATGGGGGGTAGGAGGGGAGGAAGAATGGAGGAAGGAGGGACTGTGTAGATGGAAAAGAGGGGTGGGAGGGGTCGGGGAATGGAAAAACATAACAGAATGAGTCAAAAACTATTACCCTATGTAAATGTATGATTACACAAATGGTATACCTTTACATCATGTACAGAGAAACAAGATGTATCCCATTTGTTTACAATAAAAATAAATTTAAAAAAAGAAACTAAAAAAAATAAATAAATAAAATATAATGTAATGACAGTATGACATCAAAGGCAGATGATCCAAACTACTAAATTTCTGGAAGTCTTTTGATATAAGGAGTAGTGGAAGAGAAAGGAAAATTTTTGCCTGAGAAAATAAAACACTTGAGGACAGAATATAGTAGGTAGTATTGGTGATTGGATTTGGGAAAGAAGTCAGGAGAAGTTCAGTCTTTTCCTAGTATATGAAGAGCTATTATTTGGGAATTTGAACTTTTGAGTATGACTTCAGAAGGTAAAATGTGAACTGAAGAATGAAAATGGCAGGAATGCATATGTTGACTCAATAAAGATATGATAAACTCTGTCACTGAAATCACTCAAATGAAGGGAATAACTATTTATCCAGGAGGCAATAAAGAAATTTTGTGTCAGGAAATCTCTTTCAACTCTGAGGTAGACTACTAGTTAAATTTTCTTATTCTTCCTAATACAGATATGCTCAGATATTCCTTAACTCAACAATAGGATCATCAATCTAATAACACATAATTTAGGGTATAAAATATACTACATTTCTTTTTAGTTTAATTGTTTATTTTAAATTTATTCTTTATTAACTTTTTTATCTTTTCACATTTTTAATGCAATGTGGTTGTGTCAAATTTGAATTAATCACAATTAGTCACACCAAACATGTCTTGTTTACTTGTTTTTCCTTTATTGTGTACCTTCTTTTTTCTTCTTTGCATTATTATTATTGCATACTGATTATACAAATTAGTAGGTTTCATTTTCCCATTTCTGGACATGTATATTTGGTGATTTATATTAACTTTCAAATTAAATTTCAAATATTTAAAACTATTTTTAAAAACTACTTTTCCACAAAATCTGTTAGGCCCTTTTGAGAATTCCTCAAATCATAAATAATTTCATCATAACTTAAGTGTCCTTTAGTACCAGATATTAGATTGTCAGAGACCCTGGCAATGGAAATAACATGAAGTAAGGGGATTGCTAATAGCACATGGAGACAAAAATACAAAATGGATGAGAAAGAAGTTAAAATCAGTAATGGAGGAGGAACCCAAACCTGGAATATTTTGCATGCTTCTACAGCAATTTAGTGTTTTGGGGGAATACAAAATTCCTCAATCTGATTACAGAGATAAAAGGAAGAACTCTGTCTGTTTTCTTCTCCAGCACTGAGGTTTTACTCAGTGGTAAAATGTTACTCATTCACTTAAGTCTACAGACCAGTACATCTCAATGGGAAGGAGGAGGTTCTTTTTATAGGAATTTTGGCAATATTTGGAGATATTTTTGGTTGGTGCAACTGAAGGAGTTGTCAATAGCATCTAGTGGATAGAAGTAAGGGATACTAATAAACATCCCTGAATGCACAGGATGGCCCCATACAACAAAGAATTATCTGATCCCAAATGTCAATATTACTGAGGTCAAAAAAGTCCTATTGGATTCTACTTAAAAATTTCTTTATTCTGCCCCTTCCCTTCTCCTCTCTCCTAAATTAGATCATCATCTATAGTAGACATTTGACAGTTTTGTTGCTTGGAATGGGATTTTTCCCTTGTTATTGTCTTTATTCCTTCTTACTAACCTGGCCTACCATCCCTACCCTCACTCCAGAACCATGTACTTTATGTGGTATTTGTATACTATTCCTCCTTCTCTGGCCAGAGTGATTAGGGTAAAAATGGGGATTAGATTCTAATTAGAGTAACCAAAGCCTTTCCCTGGGAATGTTTTCTAATTTGGGATCAGAATACCTCTCAACTCATCCCTAGGAAGAAAGATTTAATGAACTATATATAGATACAGATAATTTGTGAAAACAGATCTGTGATACTAGAGTTTAAGGTGAATAAGCCTTTGAAATACATTTTACATTTTTCCTGAGCCAATTTGAGTGGGTTAGGATTTTGTTGAATTTCTGTCATATTCAACCAACAAACCCGATTACTCTTTCATTTTTTTCATACCACTATTTGTGTTCCTTACAAAATTCTTCACCTAAGGTGCTTCTACTTGTCATCAGCTCCTCAGATAAAACTGCCCCCGGCAGTCAGTCCCTTTCTCCTCAGCATGCCTATTGTCTCTTATACATACAGATTATATAATAAAATATTTAATCAGGCAAACAAATTATTTATGATCGCCCACCGCCCGCGGGGACAATCACAACGCGTACACTCTTCTTGATCACAGGAACCAAAAAGGGGCTTTATTCTGCAAGTCTCAGACTTATATCGAGAACATCAGCCTATCAGAGAGTAGAATACCAGGAAAGTCAGCCTATCAAGGAACAGTCTCCAGGCAGATACCAGGATTGCCTCATGTACAACAGTCAACCAGAGTTACTTCCTAAAACTTATATATGAGTGCAGCTATGTCTGGCAAGCTGCCAGGTGCCATCTTAGAGATCAGGCCATGGTGCGGCTCTGGGGCCCTCAGAGCCCGACCCTGACATCTCCCCCTTATTCTTTAAATAAAGAAAAGATGACTTGGGACCATGCCTGTCTTAGGTTGTCCATGGCAAATTACATCCTTACCTGTCATTGGAATTCTGACCTCCAGGCGTCAGAACCCTGTCTTAGGTTGGTACGCATTTCCACAGATCTTACCCATCTTTGACTACTGGTCCAGCATGCTTAGCCATACTTGGGGGGATGTGCCTGTCTCAATGGCTGTCAAAGTCTGTACTATAGCCCATTGATGACATCGGGCATCTTGGTGAGCTCTGATTTGGCTGCGTATAACATAGGCTATCCCTAAGCAGATAATAATCAGAACAGTTACTGTTCCAGCCCACTGTTTTGTCAATCCCAGGACTTTAGATACCGATGCAACTTGAACCCTGGTGGCATTGACTCTGAGTATTTCAGCTCGTAGCTGACTGGTTAAATTATCAAACGTAGATGACCAATTGCCAGTAAGGTAGACAGAGAGATTTTTAGATAACATAGCCGCAGAGCTAAGGTTATTATAAGCAATAGGGGTGACACACACTGCTCTTAAAGGATAAACACATCCCAGTCCCAAAAGTTCTTGCAAGATGTCCACTTGTTCTTGTAGTAAGTCCACTCTTTGATTTACAAGGAGTATGTCTGCTGTTAGATGTTGGTTTAGGGTCTCTTTAGTCTGTAAGACTGCAGCTGTATTTTCGGCCAAGTGATTGTTGTTGCTGTCTGTATGGTTGTGTCAATGCTGCTGCTGCAGTTGCGGCTGCCGCTGCAGAGACTGCTACCGTGGCGACCATGGCCGCTGTGATGCCAAAATCTCTCCTGTTTCTTGATAGTAACACTGGCAATTCCGCATCTGTAACAGAGACTGGGACTGGTAGGAAGGTAGGAATACGCATTTGCTTGAGGTGCAATTGAGAAGAGAAGTTAAAAACATAAAAAAGGGGGGGGGACACACAAACTGGGGTAGGTGGAAAGGTAATATTTCTGGTACACGTAGATTGTGAGGCAGCACTAGTGAACCTAGAACTGTTTGTCCATGTAGAGGAGTTCCAAGTACATAGCCAAAATGCCCCTCCTAAGAGACTGAAAAAAGATTGTAAGTTAGTATATCCTGAAGCTGCAGTGAAAAGCATCCAATTGTCAAAGGGGTTGACACATTTCATGCCTAATTGAACATCATTATTAGTGAAGTTATCCTTAGCAGTGAAAGAAGTGAAATTGGCAGTGAAAAAAAAATCCATTTTGTACAGGAGTCGCTGGTCCTGCATGTAAAACAGTATCTCCTGTTAAGTTTTTTATGTATTCTTGAAATGTAGAACCATTTTCACCTGGGCAAAAAGAAAGCGTGGTTAAGGGGTGAAAGACTGTCAATAGCATTATCGTCAGGAGTGTCTTTGGTGTCTTCATTTTGTTGATCCAAATCACTTGTTGGTAGCATTGCCACTGGTCGAGTCAGCCATTCAGGAACCCAGATAGGTGACGTTTTATCCTGTGGAAACACAAACCAAACCACAGCTCCAGTAAAGCACCAGGTCTGGACCATTCCATTGTCCAGTAAGAACATCCTTCCATTTTACCGTCGCTCTATCATGTTGTTTATGATTGCCATGTCTCTCAGTGGCAGAGCGACCCTCATTATCCAGAGTTAAAAAATTTAAAATAAAGAGGCAAAGAGAAAGTTTATCTTTAGGGGACCTGAAGGTCTCCCCTATTCCCCCTTTTTTTTATAAAGAGTATTTTTGAGGGTGAGATGTGCACGTTCAACAATATCTTGTCCTTGTGGGTTATAAGGTATACCTGTGGTTAGAGTTATTTCAAATTTAGTGAGAAATTGGTTAAAAGAGGTTGAAGTATAAGCAGGGTCATTGTCCATTTTAAGTTGTTTAAGGTTACCAAATTCAGGAATGTGAGTAACTGTCGCCGCCCATGGCAATTTGTCACTGCCTGCAGCAACACTTTGTGCGGGTATAGAGGATAGAGGAACTGAGGTTTGCTTGCTTTAAGAGAAGAGAGAGAGAGAGGCTTTGCATAAGAGAGAAAGACTTTGCTTAAGAGAGAGAGAGACTACACTTTCAGAAATCTTATGATCACATTATAAGCCTGTTGACTGGCTTTGAGGCGTTTGTAGATGCAGAATACAATACAAGCACACCCAAGCCTATTAGTGTAAAACCTAAAAATCCCCAAAATTTGGTGCCAAATTATGCTGAAAAATCTATTTCACCCTCTCTATATTTTTCAATATTAACTCCATTAACTTTCTAATCAGTGCACTTCCCTTTACTTATAAACCCTCCTTAAAGGTGAGGTACCAACATGAAGAATTAAAAAGTTACACAGGATGAAAATAAGCAGCTTGCTTTACTGAGAAAAAGATGAAAATCATCTATGTGACTAAATCAGCTTATGAGGGGCTATGGGTCCAACCAATTCCAATTTGGGAATTGCCCGAGTGATGCAATCACTATCAGCAAAAAGATCTGTTACTCCTTAAACTCTACAAGGGCTATGACAGCTGCTTCCGTTTTGTGAGCCTTGAGTTGAAGAGCCCTGTGCCTTGTTTCTTAAATGATTTGGTAACATCTTGCCCTCAACATCAGTAATTTGCACTCGTTAACCCAATGTTTTCCTTTTCTACACTTTGGACAAAGACCTGGGGCATAAGGTGTAACAGATTTTACTATAGTTACCTCTTATCCTTTTTTAGGACATTGTCTCTTTGCTGCTGTATATCTGTGCATACACTCCAGGATAATATTGATTTTGAGTATCATATTAGCCTTCTATTAGCATATCGACATTTCTACCAGGAAACCTTGCTACTACGTTTCTGCAAGCAGTTTCAACAGCTATTTCTTGCCACTGAGCTCTCCAATTAGACATTGTCCTCCAGATAACACTGCTCTGCATACGTGTTTCCAATCAGTCTTAACTGCCTCTTTAAAGTTTTTCTAATGATTGATGGTATCTCTATTTTGGTCCTCAAATACGGGCAGGTTCTACAAATTTTGAAGCTCTTTTTATTAGGTTTAGCTTTCTACCACCTTTTCCCCTTGTTCTTAAGTTTTCACTACCACTTGGTTATTTTTTGGGGGGGTTCTTTGTATTAGATTTAGCTCTCCTTTTCCCCTTGTTCTTAAATTTTCTGAGTAATTGTTTTCTAGGTTACTACCACTCAATCCTTCCTCACTTTGTTCTCTTTAAGAGTTCTTTTCTGTTGCTATTAGATCCTGTTTATGAAGATCCCCCTGTGGCACACTGAGCAGCTTTTCTTCTATAAACCTGGGCTTATTTCTACTAGAGTTTGAACATATGATCATATAGTGGTTTCCTTATTTTCTAGTTCTTCCCCAGTGTTTCTTTCCTCCCCAGAACTTTCCTGTTTTTAGTTACCCCAACTAACTTCCTCTTTAATCTCTTCCAGCACTTCTTCTTGTAATATATTTTTCATGCCTCCTTTTTGAATTATCCTTTCAGACTGATTTCATGATATTTCTGAATCCATCCTTCACTGTACAAAGGCCACACTAACATGAGTACAAACACACAAACAACACACAATACACATACTCTGGAGCTCCTTTATGATCCTCTTTATATTTCATCACCTGGCCAGCTATCCTGAGCGCCTAACTGCCTTAGAAGACAGGGCCCTCAGCTTACCTGAGTACCTAAATGCCTCAGAGAAAGAGACAGGGTCCTCAGCTTACCTCGCTACTTAGAGCAAGACTCTTGAATTTGACAAACACACAAACATAAAATACACGCATTTTTACACTTCAACTGTAGTGTCCTTTGCGACCTTTAGTTTTTGATTGACCCTATTTCTTTTTACTATCCCTCGCCCTTAAACTGCTCTGGCCAGAGACTCCTGCGAGGTTCCTACTTTTCCTGCCATACCTATTCCCGGAGGCGGATCTTGAATTTTAATGATAATAATAATTGTAGGAGTCCCGAAAATTCTCTATTTTTAATCTTTATTTTAAGCATTGGCCTATTTTTTAAGTCCATGGTAAGACAGGCAAAATCAACCCCAGAAGATAGTTCCCCTGGTTGCTGTGGTTGATGGAAAATTATTAAGAAGGCTGGGAATAATCAAAAGCTGAGCTATGCGGTCCCCAGTTGATATGGAGATAATACCTTGAGGAGAATGTGCAAGAATCTTAATTTCTCCTGTAAAATCAGAGTCAATAACTCCAGGGTAACTCAGTCCCCTGAGTGCACTAGAGCTCCTACCTAATAAAATTCCAACAGTATCAGGAGGTAAGGGACCTTTTAGGTCTGTAGGGCAAATCCTTTAAGGCAAATCCTTCCATGCGCATTCGTGACATTTCAGTGCCCATTAGCTACCACTAAACAAACCAAAAGGCAGACCACTTTAACTAATAAAACAAAAGCGAAAGCACACACACTTAGTCTCTGTCGCTTATCCCGTGAACTTTAACTCCGTCGCTTATCCCGCGAACTTTAACCTGGCCAGACTGTACTTTACTTACCCTGCATTTACCTGATCAGTTCCTTCTTTGTAACTCGAGTTCCCAGGTTTCGGCACCACTTATGATCGCCCACTGCCCGCGGGGACAATCACAACGCGTACACTCTTCTTGATCACAGGAACCAAAAAGGGGCTTTATTCTGCAAGTCTCAGACTTATATCGAGAACATCAGCCTATTAGAGAGTAGACTACCAGGGAAGTCAGCCTATCAAGGAACAATCTCCAGGCAGATACCAGGATCGCCTCATGTACAACAGCCACCAGAGTTACTTCCTAAAACTTGTATATGAGTGCAGCTATGTCTGGCAAGCTGCCAGGTGCCATCTTAGAGATCAGGCCACGGTGCCGCTCTGGGGCCCTCAGAGCCCGCCCCTGACAATTATTATTATTATATTTATTTTTTTTAGAGGAAGGAAAGTTTATTTGAGATCACAGTTTCAGAGGTCTCAGTCCATGGAAGGTCAACTCCATTTTTCTGGGCCCACAGTAAGGTAACACATCCTGAGGAGAGGGTTCAATGGAGGAAGGTTGCTCAGCTCATGGCTGGGTTAGGAAGCAGAGGGAGAAAGAAGGGGCTTCAGGGAAGATGAACCCTTCCAGGGCACGGCCTCTTGACCCACCTCCTGCAGCCATGTCCCACCTGCCTACAGTTACCACCCAGTCAGTTCATTTCGACTAGGATGGACTAATTCGATCACATCTCTCATAATCCAATTATTTTTTAGCTTTGTAGAATTTATTTATTTATTTATTTTTTAAATTTTTTAATTTTTTGTTATTACACAATTCCCACATTTACTATTTTTTTTTAATTTGGTAGGTACTCTTTATTTTTTTTTCTTTTTTTATTGTTCAATTTATATTGTAAACAAATGGGGTACAACTTGTTTCTCTGTACATGAAGTAGAGGTGTACCATTTGTGTAATCATACATTTACATAGGGTAATGGTACTTGATTCATTGTTATTTTTCCCTTCTCCCCCACTGCTCCCACCCCTCTTTTCCCTCTATATAGTTCCTCCTTCCTCCATTCTTGCCTCCCTCACACCCCCCATTATATATCATCATCTGCTTATTAGCGAGATCATTCACCCTTTGGTTTTTTGAGATTGACTTATCTCAGTTAGCATGACATTCTCCAATTTCATCTTTTTGCCTGAAAATGCCATAATTTTATTATTCTTTATGGCTGAGTAATATTCTATTGTATATAATAGGCACTGTATGAAGTCTCCTAAGACAGACAGACAGACACACACACACACACACCCCACATCACACAATGAAACCAAACTACATGGAAAGCATATATTTTCATGACTGAGCTCTCTAAGGATATTGATTATGAAGAATAAATAAGATGATGCAAGAAAAGCTCTCAACAAGAGTGTATTAAAGCATATTGAAAGTTGAACAGTGGCCTCCCAAAAGATGTGTATACATGGAAACTGTGAATGTGACATTTGGAAAAAGAGTCTTTGCAGATCTCCATAATAAACCACCTTGGATTAGGATGGGACCAAAGTCCAATTATACATGTCCTTAAAATAGAAAAGGAGAAATCAGATAGAGACAGAAGGGAAAGGATTATGTAAAGAGAGTTAGACATTAGAGTTATGCAGCCACTAGTAAAGCAAAACCTGAAACTATGATAGCTGGAAGAGGCAATAATGAATTCTTGTCTAGAGACCTCAGAGGGAACATGGCCCTGCTGATGCCTTGATTTCAGACTTGTGAAATCCATATTGTGAGTGAATAAATTTCCATAGCATTAAACCACTCAGTTTGTAGCAATCTATAATTGCAGTAAGCAAATTAATACTGGCCCTAAAAATGGTAGCTGCTATTACTATTTGAGCAATGCATGGCACAGCATAGATTTGATAAATATGTTTGACTAAATCAAATTGCATTGGATTTCACCTGAAAATGAATTGTTTTCCTTTTTCATGAAGTTAACTTTAGTTAATAAATTACTATGGTGAAATAAAACCCTGAATACATTGTTGGTTTGCTCACTTTTGTTGGAGCTATAAAGGACAAAGGGAACCCTTCAGGCTGGGGATATGGCTCAGTGGTAGCGCATTTACATAGCATATGCAAGGCCCTGGATTTCATCTCCAGTACTGCAAGGAACAACGGGGACATTTCTCCCTCCTGAATGACATTGAAACCTAACTATGAGACTGTAAAAACAAAAAAGCAATAAAGCAAAAGCAATATTCCTTGCATAATACTGCCTTCTTGGAGGCAAAGACTTGGGGTACTTGGGGTAACTTCTCCCTTTAGAAAAGGTTGTTAGAAGGTCCAGGGAAGAGTGGGAAGAGGACCTGTGTTGGCTGCTTAGAGAATGAAAGACTTCAATGTGATCATGGGGATTGTGACACTGAATACTCAGTGACCTACCAAATGATCTTATGTAGGTTGTGTATTTCAGATCAGGAAATGTGAAATACATAACGAATACATCAGACACTTGTCCTGATTATCATAATTATACTTGTACTTTTCACCTGTACCACCTATTGCATTTTTATAAAGAGTAATTAACATCCATTCTCTTAACTAACTGATCAAAGACTATTATAAAACTTGAACTGCAGGTTTCCTCTTTCATAGCTTAGAATTCTTCTTTGTGGGCTCACAGAAACTAAGGGATGCTCCCCAATTCCATAGCAGCCAAGCTCCAGACTGAAAGTGTTGTCTAAGGATTTGGGGTAGGTTCTTTAGCCAATAATTCCTTAAAAGCCAGTACCGCATTAAGTGTTTTCCCCTAAATAAAACAGTATCATAATAAGCTAACTTGAATCATGGGGACTGTTGATGAGTTATAAAAAAGTGGAATATTATTATGGCTGTCTCAGAAACCCCTTTGGATAGAAGGAGGAGATTTCTAGATCACATGAAGTTGACTGATCTTAATAAATCTTAGGGGAGATGGTAGCTAAAGCCTTAGAAAAGCAAAATCTGGCTATACCTCTACTAACATTCCCAGGTAGCGCATACTCTGGAGATGTACTTGATGCCTAATATGGTGTAATTTTAGAAAAGGAGACTTGGAATTAGTTCAGTCACTTCCCTATTTCATGCTTACTTTTGGCATAGGACAAAGACACAGTGGTGCTAATTTTCATCAAACATTTCCTTGAGGGGGAAAAGGAAGCTTGGTGAGTGAGCCAGGTCATTCTCCTTGCATGTTAAATGGAGGGAGAATGAGGAAGCCACCCAAACACATAAACTCTATAGCAAACAGTGTTTTTTCCCTCTCCACCCTTCCTGACATAACACTGCCTCCTTCTGGACTGTGTCCTAAAGACATGGGGCACCTTCTTTTCCCTTTAGTAAAATCTAATAGAAAGTCCCAGGGAAGAGTGGGAGAAGTGCATGAACTGGGAGTACACAAGGGAAATGACTTAATAGAGACTGCTGTACTGAGCATATAAGGGCCTGCCTAATGACTTTAGGGACATATAGGGCTAGGAAGAGAGTACTAACCAATCAAGATAGTGTGCAGTCTGTAGGGAGTAGCTAATGGACTCCCAAGATTTTATGGAGTCTGTTAAAGCCCATGAACTTGGTCAGCACCTCCGTTTGCCATATGAGCTGATGCTACAAATCTACACTGTCCTGACTGCCACACTCTCAGCATTTGCAGCTATATTGCAGTGAAGGGGGACTGGGGAAAATCCTGACCCTCCATATATGGCAGGAGAGTGAGAAGATCATTTCATGCTACTGTGGGAGGGTAATATCTTTGTCATTACAAAGAAGTTATAAAGAACCTAGGAGCAGAGGAAGAATACAGCTAGGAGAGGAGCAGATGCATATGCCTTCCACTCTGAAGGAGACCACAGGGACAATAACTGGACAAAGAATCAGGACATCCAATTTTCACTTTTGGCAATGACCTTCTAAAATATGAACTTTGAACAAGTTCTTCCTTTTAGAGGGTAGCTATATGAGCAGGTCAAAGGAAGTGATATACATAAATATATTTTAAAAATTTTGTAGTAGTATTATTCAACTGTGTATGCTGAGAACTTCAGGAATGTTAAGGTGAGTATCAGGGATATATTACCCCATTTGTAACCAATATTGATTTGAATAATATGCTAAATGTGTACATTACCCTTCCTCTCTTATGTATTACTCATATGTTCCACCCAAAAATTTCCAATATTTTCCTTCTATTTAAGAAAGACATGTATTCTAACCTTAGTGCTCTGTACGAACTTTATATAAGTCTACTTATACCCTTAGACATCTAGAATTCAAGAAATGTCTTCTAGAAAAAGCTTCTTGCTTCTAGGAAGGGGGGACTTTTCTGGAATGACCTATAATGTAGATTAAAGGCAATAGATGATCACTCAGGGGCATCACAGTAACTATTTCCTTCCCTCTAGTTTGTGCAATTCTCTTGTTAAAGCACTAGTTCAAGGCAAAATAAGAACATATCTATGTTTCTATGTTCTGCTCCAAGAAAGGTAAACATGACACAGTGGGGGCTAGTCCTAGACATGGAACTGAAACATTCTCACCCAGTATGTTTATGCTTCCTCCACTAGAAAGTAGCAACTTCCTGAGGCCCTGAAAATGTAACTTACCAGTTGAAGCTTAACATCAACATTAGGAGAATGATTCAGCATGATACAAGTATCTCTTGAGTGTCAGTAAACATAGTGATAACAAGAGGTATATTGTCATAGGTCTGCACAAAGGTCTGGTTGTCATCTGCAGGAGTTAGAAATCATACTAGGAGTGGGATTGTCATCAGGATAATATTTCATAATTTTATTGTATATAAGGACCCTTAAAATTCATTATAACTACTTTTTTGTTTTCTATATGGGGAAATTAAGGCTTAGAGAATTAAAGGGACACATCCAGAACTTGAACCATGGTCTCATGCCTCCCATCCAGGATTTTCTTCATAAAGTCCAAGAAAGAATACAAGTCTGCTCATAAAGATCTGTAAGAGAAAACCATTATAATGGTCTTAGTTTCAATCCATTGGGCTACATGGAAGAAGTAAAATCTCTCATCCACCTCATGGTCATTCTGGTATATATCTAAAATCCCTATTCCTTTTTCATGTAAAGTGTTTTAAAATCATATGGGTTCTCTGGCACTTGAGACAAAATGCATAGTAATTAATAGATTAGCCATGATATTTGTATGGCAAGGGTATTTATTTAAGTATTATGTTGCTCATATATGCCAAATAAAATTATTGTTAACCTTTAATAAATGAAAATGTATTCAAATGACCATTAATGTGCTCAAGATTCACTCACTGTGCCTTCCCACAGGACTCAGACTCAGTGTGAGTACACACTCTTTAAGTACTTCCCATATGTTAAAAATAATACAATGTCAATATGAGAAAAGATGATACTTCAAAAAGTGAGCCTTCAGTCATGGATCTTAAAAAATGATTTTGGAAACCCTATATTCCAATCATTTCAGTTTTCCCCCTTCAAGTGAACCTGACCTGAGGCCATTTTTTATTCCATACTATACCATTCCTCAAGATGTCCTTGAAAGTATTTCATAAAAAGAAAATATGGCAAAAGACAAATTAAAATTTCCCCTATTCCAGATAGAAAGGATTTACTTATACAACATAAAGACCATATATGACAAACCCAAACCCAACAATATAATGAATAGATAACAACTAAAGTTATTTCCTCTAACATCACTAACAAAATAATTGTGTCCACTCTAACCACTTGAGTGGCTAGCTAGTGGATTGCTAGTCAAATCTATCAAGCAAGAGAAAGAAATTAAATGAATACAAACAGGAAAAGAAAAGGGAAAATTATCTCAGTTTACTGATGATATGGCCTTAGAAGAGGGAAAGACCTCCCATGTTCTTGGATTGGCAGAATTTTGTCAAAAATGGCAATGTTACCAAAAGTAATATACAGACTCAATGCAATCTGCATCAAAATATCAATGGCATTCTTCCTGCAACTAGAAAAAATAGTTCTAAAATTCTTATTTAGGAATAAAAGACCAAAAACAGCCAAAGCAATACGGAGCAATAACAGTGATGCTGATGGTACCAAAACACCTGATCTCAAATTATACTACAGAGATATAGTAAGACAACCAGTATGGCATTAGCATAGAAATAGATATGAAAATCAATGGAATAGAAGACACAGAGACAAATTCATATAGAAATAGTTATATGATCCTTGGTAAATGTACCAAAAACATGCTGATGAAATATAGCCCTTTTAACAAATTTTGCTAGGAAAACTGGATACCCATATTTAAAGAAAACTAAATCCTTATCTCTAACCCCAAACAAAAATCAATTTCAACTGGATCAAAGACCTAGGAATGAGACCAAAATCACCACAACTGCTAGAAGAAAACATAAGATCAACACTCCAATTTATCAGTGCAGGCACCAACTTTCTTAGGAATACTCTAAGAGCTCAAGAAATAAAACAAAAAATCAATAAGTGGACATCAAATTAAAAACCTTCTGGAAACAAGAGCATGAAGAGAGTCTACAGAATGGGAAAAAATTTTCAACAACTACTCTTCTGACAAGAGATTAATATCCATAATATGAATAGAACTCAAAAATTTATAGTCATTTCAACTGAGGTAAAAAAAAGGCATTTAATAATATGCAATAGCTATTCATTATAAAAGCATTGAACAATCAAGGCATATAAAGATTGCTTCTCAACGTATTAATGACCATTTATTATAAGCCAACAGCTAATGTTATATTGGATGGGGTAAAGCTAAATGCTTTCTCTTTAACGTTTGGTATAAGACAAGGATGCCCAATACACCACTTCCATCTCCCATAGCACTGAAAGTCCTAATTGGACCAATAAATCAAGAGAAAGGAAAAAAGAACATCCAAATTGAAAAAGAAATTAAAATGTTACTATGTGCAGATAATAATCTTATATATACAAAACCCCCAAAACTACACCAAAAGAACTATAAGAACTAATGAATAAATTTGGAACAGTTATGGGATACAAAATAATAGCCAAAGTCAGTAGAATTGCTTCATGCCAATGTCAAATTTTCTAAAACATAAATAAAGAAAGCAATTCCATTAAGAACAGGTACAAAGAGAAATAAATAAAATACCCAGGAATACATTTAATCGAAAGGAGTGAAAGACCTCTACAATGAAAAGTATGAGACATTCATGAGAGAAATTAGAACACAAAATTGGAAAGACAGTTCTTATTCATGAATGAGAAGTATCGATATTGCCAAAATGTTCATGTCACTCAACCATATTTGCATATTTAAAGCAATCCCTATCAAAATACTAATGACATTCTTCATAGACCTAGAAAACTCAAATCTAAAAATTTTATGAAACTACAAAATAAGTCCAAATAGCCAAAGCTATTTTCAGTAAAAAGAACAAAGCAGGAGTCATTAGACTATCTAATTTTAAAACATACTACAAAGCAGTAGTGAGGAAAAGGTATGGTATGGCATAAAAATAGACATATAGAAAATGGAACAAAATAGATAGCCTAGAAGTAAATTTACACATCTACAGATAAGTGATTTTTGACAAAGACGCTTAGAACAAACACTGGAATAAGGATGACATTTTCAACAAAAGTTTTGGAAAAAAATGAATATCCACATACAGAAAAAAAAATAAGCTAGACCCCTATCTCTCACCAGTTAAAAAAATAAACTCAAAATGGATTAAAGATTTAAAGACTTAAATGTAAGTAACGAATTTATAAAATTACTAGAAGAAAACTTGGAAAATATTTACAGGTTGTAGGTTTTCTTCTAGGATCTTTATTCTGTTCCACTGTTACATGTGTCTGTGTATATGTAACACAATGCTTCTTTTGAATAAGACCTTAAAAGTGCAGTAAATGAAAACATGAGAACATGAGTAGATAAACAAGATTACATAAACCTAAAAACCTCCTACACATCAAAGGAAATAATCAACAAAGCGTGGGGACAAACCATAGTATGGGAAAATATTACCAATACATACATTTAATAAAGTTTTTTTATCCAGAATATACAAGGAACTCCAAAAATCTATAAGAAAAAATGATCAAATTTAAAAATGGGAACTAAATCTCACATTATATCTCTCACAAAAACACATTCAAATGGAGAATATCCTATGTAACCCATGAAGCTAGAAAAAAAAAGATTGTGAAAGTTTTCACCACACAAAACTAATAAATGTTTTGGAAGATAAATATATTTAACCTCATTTAAAGACAGCATGGTATTGGCATAAAAGCAAAAATAAAAACCAGTGGAATATAAGACAGAAACTAATTCAAACAGATACAGTCATCTGATCCTTAACAAAAGTACCAAAACCTACACTGCAGAAAACAGAGGTTTTTGAACAAATGATGCTAAGAAAACTGAATAGCCCTTTGTAGAATGCCATCACCCTGCAAAAAATGTTAAGCCAGAAGGGATCAAACTCCTATGAATTAGAGTAGAAACTGTGCAAGTGATAGGAACAAAAAAACACCAGGAATGAACCACCATATAACACATCTCTCTCAGTCCTTGATATTTACCCAAAATAACTGAAATCAGCATACTCCATCAGATACACACACACACACACACCACACACACACACACACAGAACAGAGTTCTAAAATAATAGAGAAAAATGAAATTATGTGACTTTATGTCAAATGAATGGAACTGGAGAACATCATGCTAAGTGGAATAAGCCAGATGCAGAAAGTCAAGAGTTGAATGATTTCTCTCATATGTAGAAGCTAGAAAGAAAAAAAAGGAATAAAAAGGGGGATCTCTTAAAAATGGAAGGGAGATAAGTAGAGGAGAGTTAGGGGAACAAGGGAGGGAAATGGGAAGAATTGAGGGACAAAATTGACCAAATTATGCTACAGCATGTATTAATACGCCACAAGGAATCCCACTTTTAGGTATGATTACAATGAGTGAATGAATATATATGTGTGTATATTTATTTATACTTGTGTATACATACATATATTTGTGCATGTATATATACATATTTGCTTGTGTGTACGCATATACATATATGTATATATACGGAGGAACAGAAGAGTAGAAGAAGGGGAAAACTGGGAGAGAGCTGGGAGAGAGGAGGGGAGAGAAAATGAAGTATTAGGGAATAAACTGGAGCAAATCAAGTTGTATGCATCAATGAATGTCACAATGAAGCCCACCATTTTATATATATATATATATATACATATATATACATATATATATGTATATATATATATATATATATACATATATATATGTATATATATATAATTATAATGTACTAATAAATACATTTTAAAAGATATTATGAGGTAATCATACACATAACATACACTCTATGGAATACTCTTCAGACTTAAAATGTGAGGAGATTCTGTCATTTGCCAAACTATGGACAAACCTGTACAATACTCTGCTAAATGAAATAAGCAAGACAAAAAAGAAATCAAGTTGCATGGTTTCACTTATATGTGAAACCTTAAAACATCAAATACACAGAAACATTAAGTTGCATGGTGATTATCAAGGTCAAAGGGGTGAGGAGAATGTGGAGGTTTTAGTCAAAAGTTATAAGGTTATAGTTATGTAGGATGAGTAGGTCTAGAGATCTGATATAACATGATGACTATATTTAATAACACATTAGACAGTTGAATTGTGCTAAAAGAGTAGATTTCAGGTGCTCTAAACATTAAAGAAAAAGATAACTATATGAGGAGAAGGATATGTTAATCTGCTTGATTATGGTAATCATTTTGCTATGTATACATAAATGAAGACATCAGGTTATATACCTCAACTATGTATGACTTAAAAATGACATGCATGACTTGCAGTCATGGCTTCTATAATATTTCTATTGATCAGTATTGCCCTAAAATATCTGATTAAGAGAACGACCTCCTACAAATGGGTATACACAGGTCAAGTGAAAGTGAATGTAATTTCCCTCTACTCCTACGTTACAACACTTTTCCCTATACCATATGCACATTAAAGAGATGTTAACAGCACTGTCAAATATACCAAAGTCCAGAGAAATTATTCCTTATGATTTCAGTTCATAGTTCATATTCAATGAACACTTATTGAAAAACTACTTCATACATGGTTACAGGTGATGAGGATAGTATGTCGAATAAGACAGACAAAAGTTATCTCTGTGGATTATGAAGAACAGCAAGGAGACAAACAAAAGCTAAGTGATTTTATATATATATATATATATATATATATATATTTTATATATATACAGATAGATTATATATATTATATATATTTATATATATAAATATAGATATATTATATATATTTATATATATAATATATAAATATTATATATTATATATAATATTTTATATATATATATAGAGAGAGAGAGAGAGAGATAGAAAGAGAGAGAATGTCAGTGGGACATGTGAATAAAGCTGAAGAAGTGAGTAGGGTGTGTAGAGTTTCAATTCTAAATAAGGTGATCTGGGGAGATCTTATTAAGAAGGTAATGCTTATGAAAGATTTTACAGAGATGAAGAGTGAACTTTGGGGCTACCAGTGGAAAGAGTAGTCCATACAGCATAATCAGCCAGTGCAATGGCCTGGTGCATTTGAGAACTGAACAGGACACAAGGGAATGGAGCAATGAGAATGCACAAAAGATTAATGTGAATGAGTCATAAATGTGATGAAAATCTTATTGCCAATAGGACAGAATCAACTTTGGGTTTGCATCACCATCACTTCAAGCCTTGTAGGAGACCTGGATCATACCCAGCCTCCTCCCTGTGCCTATGAGCCTCAGGTGCCCCTCAGCAGAAAGTTAGCTGGTAGCCTAGGGACTGTTTCCACCACCCATCCCCCAACTTTAGACAAAAGAGTTATGACAAGCCCATATATCCAGATGAAGTTCTACAACTGCTCCTGTATCAGGCAGACTTGTACCCAACTGGGACAGACCCTTGTTTCAGTCTCCATCAAAGTCACCTGCATGTTAGGGTCCATAAAACACAAGACTGTTCATGTACTTCTGGCTATGAGATTCTGGCAATGCCCAAATTAGCATCAACCTAGGTGTCCAAGGGACTTCCCTCCCAAATATTATCACAACCTCATGCAGCACAGAATATTACAAGGCCCCATTCCTTGTGGGTAGAACAGGATAATAAGCAAAAGATCTTGCACTAGAACTCTGTACTGATCTGGCAATACCTAATACTGGGCAGATCCTAATTGGGTATCATAAGAGTCAGGCCTGGAGAGCCTCTGGAACAGTTCTAGTAGAAAAGGAACTGATACTGATAAGAACTAGTCTTATCAGAATTCTATTCCTGATAGCATCACCCCTAATTGGTTGCAGTGCTCTTGGGTCACTAGTTCACCTTAGCATTAGGCAACCCCAGCACTGTGAGCCTTGGCTGTACCCCAACTCTGTTCCAGTATTAGCAGGATGCACAGTAAGTGTGTTACAGAGGTTGGTAGCATTGGTGGCCACAGACATGAGGATGACCCATTTGTGGTGATTCTATACAGAGCAGGGCAGAATCCTACAGGACCTGACCATAGGCTGATGACTGTGAACAAGGTATCCCGGTCTACCCTGGCCCACGGGAGAGGCTTATAGGGAAAGAATTGTTTCTAGGTATTACCTTGGTTCATTCTGAACAACACAAACAGTGTGTCTAGGACAAATCTTGAGATTCGGTTATTCACTAGTACTGGAACAGTGATAATGCCTTGCTCTTACAGTTTATATCTTAAATGGTCCCCCAAAGCTTATGTGATAAAGGCTTAGATAATGGTACTATTGGGAGCTGGTGGAAACTATAGGAGTTGGGAACTAATTGAAAGAAGAATGTCATCAGGGGCATGCCCTTAGGTCTATATTGAGACCTCTCATTCCTCTGACTCTTTGCTTCCTGCCTGGTCCTCATGAGGTCAGTAACTTTGCTCTCCTATGAGAACTCCACAATAATTTTCTACATTGCCAGACACAAAATGATGGTGCAATGTGACCATGGACTGAAACTGTTGAAACCTTGAACTGAAAAAAATCTGTCCACTGTACACTTTTTAAATTACTCATGTCAGGTATTTCATCACACCAACAGAAGATTGCCAGCAAGAAGTGAGGTCATTGCTACAACTAAACCTGGCAATATGGTTCAGAAGCCTTTGGAATTGGTTTGCAGGAGGAGTTCAAAAAAAGAAGACTGTAGATGCATGCTAGAGAAACCCTAGAATTTTGTAAGAAGTGTTTAATGGATAATTCTGATAGGAGCTTAGAAAATCAAAATCCTGAGTGGAATTATAAATGACAAATATATATGTAGATTCATCAAAAGAAAGTGAGAAGACAAAAACAAATTAGTTGAAAAATAAGGCTTTACAAAGTATACAAATTAAAATAATTATTAGAGAGTACTTTGAAAAGCCATTTATGAATAAATTGGAAAATCTAGAAGAAAGAGACAAATTTATGATCATGAAACAAAATTGAACCAAGAAAATGTTGAAAATTTAAAGATATTGATAACAATCAATTAGATTATAACAGTAAAAACAACTCTCTGAACACAGAAATTCCCAGTTACCAGATATATTCACTGCTAAATTTTACAATATTTTAAAGAAGAAATGATAACAATACTTCTCAAACTATTCCATGAACAAGAAAGTGAAGTATTTTTCCAGGTTCATTCTACAAATCAAGTACTACTCTCGTTCCAAAATCTTACAAACAAGATTATAAGGACAAAACAAGAATTAAAACTATATACAGACATCAGTGATAACAGATTAAAATATCCTCCATAAGAATACTATCAAACCAAATTCAAATGAACCTTATAAAGTTCATACACCATGACAAATACGATTTCATTCCAGGGATGTAAGGATGATGTGTGGCATACACAAATCAATAAATATAATATGATGCATAAATAAAATCAAAGAGGAAAATCACATGATCATCTCTGTAGAGCAGAAAGTCTTTGATAAAATTCAACAACCCCTCATAATAAAATCTCTGAATAAATTAGTTATAAAAAGGATCATTTGCTACTATAATAGAATTTATATATGACAAAACCCTAGTCAACATCATTCTAAATGGAGAGAAACTGAAAACATTCCCTCTAAGATCAGGAGACAAATTAGGTCATCCAGTCTCACCCCTCTTATTCAATATAGTACTAGAAAACTCAGGTATAGAAATTAGACAAGAGAAAAAAAGGAATACAAGTAGGTAAGGATGAAGTCAAATTATCCATGTTTGTCGATGATATGATACTATAAGTAGAATACCCTAAAGATTCCACCAAAAGTATTAGAACTAATAAACAAATTCATTAAATAATTAAATAAAAACGAGCATACACAAGCCAGTATATTTTCTTTACATCAATAATGCACTTACTGAGAAAGAAATCAAGAAAACAATTCAATTTTTGATAGCTCCAAAAATAATATATCTAAGAATATCTATAAGGAGTGTAAAGAGCTCTACAAAGAAAATAATAGAATATTGTAGAATGAACTTCAAGGAGACACTATAAGGTTGAAAGATTTCCCATGTTTTTGGCTTGGGAGAATTCATATTATTAAAATATACATTATATTACCATAGAGATCTAGAGATTCAATGCAACCCCCATCAAAATACCAATAACTTTGTTCGCAGAAATAGAAAATAAAAACAATCCTAATGTTCATGTGGAAGCACAAAATACCACAAATAAACAAATAAACAAAGCAATCATGAGCAAAAAGAACAATAATGGAGGCATAAAAATGTCTGATATCAAAATTTACTACAGAGCTATAGTAACAAAACACTATGGTACGGACAGTTTTACATATCATTGTAACAGAAAATGAGAACCTACAAATAAACCCAAAATCCAGAATTCTATCATTAACTGAATCTTACCAAAAGGGCCAAAAACACACATTGAAAGGAAAAGAAGTCTTTTCACAAACAGTGCTGGGAAAACTGATGACCATATGCAGAATATTGAAACTAGATATCTATATCTCACCCTGTGCAAAATAGACTCAATAGATAAAAGATCTTTACATAAAAACTGAAACTTTAAAAAGTAGTAGAAGAAAACTTGAGAAAAGCAACCTAAAGATATTGGAATAACCACCAATTTCTTTAATAAGACCCTAATAGTTCAGGAAACAAAAAGAAGAATTAACAAATGTGATTACATCAAATTTATTTGCTTCCTCATAGTAAAAAAAACAACAAAGTGAAGATACAAGCTATAGAATGGGACAAAATCTTTTCCTGTTATTCACTTGACAGTCACTTGACAGGATTAATCTGCAGAATGGATAAATAACACAAAAATCTTCATAACAAAAAATAATCCAGCCCCAAAAAGGGCATATGATCTGAAGAAGTTCTTCTCAAAAAAAAAAGATATAAAAAGGGCTAATAAATACATGGAAACACAATATATTTAGCCCTCAGGGAAATTAAAATAAAAAATGCACTGAGATTTCATCCTACTCTGATTAGAAGAAAAAAAAGTAGTAACAAAAAGCACAAATGCTTGTGATAATCCAGGAAAAAAATGAACATTTATATACTGTTCGTGGGAATGTAAATCACTACAGACACAATGGAAATAATTATGGAGGGTTATTTAAAAAGTAAAAATAGAACTAAATGTCACCCATCTATACTCATAGGTATGTATTCAAAGGAAATGAAGTCAGCATTAAAAATCAAACATACCCATGTTTATTGCAGCACTACTCACAATAGTTAAGATATGATATCAGCCTAGGTGCCTGTGAAGAGATAAATAAAGAAGATATGTATATGTTTGCAATGGATTATTATTCAACCATAAGGAAGGATGAAATAATGACTTTTGCTGAAAAATTAATGGAACCAGAAGATATTATATTAACTGAAGTAATCTAGACAAGAGGGCAAGAGAGGGTAGAAGGAAGGGTAGATATTTTCAAGGTAGATATTTTCAAGGTCACAGTGAAAAACATTACTTTGTAAAATTAATATGTTGATAATTTGTAATTTAAAAATATTAAATGTGATAGAATAGTTTATCTCATGGAGGAAATTTCAAAGCACCTCAGCATTCAGACAGTGGCATGTATATTGCTGGCAGCTTTTAGCTTGGATCAGGGTGATAATCAGGAATAAAGAAGAGTATGTGACTATTTGAAAAATTGTCAGTTTGTCCAGAAAAGTGTAAAAATGTAAAATAGGGACCAGGGAAGATGTGGTTTCTGAAGAGATTAGCAGAACTAAAGAGAGGCCAAATACTTTACACCTGGACCATAGCATAGTTGTCTGGAGGGCATACCAGGAATATGGAAGATCCCACACATCCCAGGCTCAAGGTTGTAAAAGTATAAACAACTTTGAAAGATTTTGCTTTGATAAAGGAATTCTGAGTCAACCTCTTCACAAAGGGACCCCTGGAGAATTGTTTTCCCAGAATTTCACCCATGTTCAGCAGTCCAGGCTCTCAGATGATGTTATATCCATGGTCCAACAAGACTACCAACTACTCCTTTTGGAGAAATAGTTTGGTATTGTTCATATAGTGCCAATTTTCCAGATATGGAGAACAGAAGAGTTACAGGACCTTGGAAGCCTCCAGTGAGATTTCAAAGGAAAGTATGGGAGACCAGGAAATGTATGAAAGGTTCAGAAGCCCTATAAGCAGTTCCTGACAAGGTGATGCATGAAACTGTGAGAGTAAAGCCAAAGTTGCAATAGAGATTCCAGAAAATTAGAGATGCGATTAATGTGAAATGCCTGCCAAGAGGAGCTAAAAGCAGTGAGCAGAGATAGCCCAAGTGAAGCCATGTGGGCTGAAGCTAGCAAGGTTGTAGGGATAGGATTTCCAATGTCTTTTGAAGCTCATATCCCCAGACCATGTAATATGGGTGCTGGATATAGAGCTATAGAATTTGTTAATTTCCTATCTGGCATTCAGTCTTGCTTTGGTCTTATTGCCTGTTTCAATTTCCCTATTGCTCCTGATAGCAGACTAAGTGAATTCTCGGCATGGGAACTGGTTAGGTGTGGTTGTGAACTGCTTTCTGAAGGTTCCATCAAAAAGAATTTCAGGGATCTCAGTATCTCAAAGAAGAACATAAATCTTTATGATCTGAATCAAATCTCAGGATCCTCATCCTAATTCTCAAGTTTGAGTGAGGAGTTCAAGCCAACAGAAAATGCTTCAAAATTATCCCAGCCTAAAGTGAGGATTAAGGGTTAAGGAGCACAGTATGGGGCCAAACTCCTCAGTTTGGTACCTTGGAGCCTCCCCAATTTGGACAGAACATCCCTGTGTGTCTGTTTATCTGCCAACTCCCTGATCTAATGGCAGGTTGATCTTCCCCTGAATCATAAACTTATCTGGGTTACTAGATATGCTCTAATAATAATGCACTATTTCCTTTCCTTCCTTATCATTAATTCATAGCTTACTCTCCGCCATTAATCAAAGAGCAGCTGAGGTTATTCTATCAGAGATGAAACAGTGACAACAGCCCACCATTGCATTTGCATGACAATATAGTTTAAAAAAGCATTTTCATTTATTTTATTCAGTGTCCACTAGATGTCAGGCACTGGACTAAGATACTTTATACACATTATAACTAATCCTTGTGAAAAATCTGCATTGCATTTAAATGATGTGTAAATCAAGAACCAGAAAGATAAAGTGACTTGCACATGGTCCCTCAGCTACCCAGACTAGAATGCAGGTATATTAGCCTAGGCCTACTTTTATCTCACCCTAATCCTTCTTGTGATCCCCTAGACCTGCTTAAGGTGTGTCTTGAAATCCCAGAAAATCATGTATTGAGATGCAAGTCTTCTGGGCCATACTTGCTGGTTTATGGAGATTTGGGCTGGCAGTTAATATATAAGGAAAGCAGATCATGGCTCAGATATTCCTATATGGAGATAGAGAGAGGGATGGCAGATGAGTAACAGCCACTACACTATATACTGAATGCTCCCCACTTGAATTGCATCAAGAATTGCTGGGAGCAGAGCTGGATCACAACTCCAGAGAAGTAGTAGAACCACAGGAATAGCTTTTTTTGTTTGTTTTGTTTTGTGTTAGAAAATAAGAATTTGGAATGGAAAATTAATATTCTACACCACCAAAGTCACTTAGTTGCTCAATGGGAGAGGGGAAAATTCTTTCCAGAATGCTGGGAAAATAAAAGAGGAATCAACAAGAGCTCAAAAACCTCCAACTTCACATCACACAATGCATTTTGAACAGAAAAAAACAATTAAATACAGCACAACAGACTGGCAATGACTCAGAACCAATACTGTCCTTTGCACTGGAGATGGTGAGAGCTAGAACAATAATTCAGGGGGTGTGTTTGTGTGCATGGAGGAACAGCGACCTCCCAACTCTTTTCTTCTATCTTTTGTGTATCCTAATTTCAATATCCACAAGATCCAACAGATTCCAACAGTCTCCATCTCTTTACTTTTCTTCTTTCTCTTTCACTGGAATGGCAGGTCTCCAGCCCAAAAGTCAGTCTCATAAGAGGAAAGTCAATAGTACCACCCCACTGGGAGCTTTGCACCACAAAAGACTGAAAGGCTGAATACAGGAACATAGAATTGGGTGGGTTAGTGCCAAAGGATCTCAAGTGCAGCAGCCACAGTCTAGCAGTTTGAAAGGTCCAATGTTCAGAGTTTGAGTGGGGGAAATTCTCTTGGGACTCTCAGAGCCATACTGAGAGTGATGGAAAAACAGCAAGAGTGGGTATCAAGCTGAGGGCACCACCATGCACCCACCATACCCACAGCCATTCATATTGTGGGATTTTTAGAACTGCCTACTGTGGGCCATCTGCAACAGCAGAGGAGTTTAATAGTTGTGCACTTGGAAAGACACCTGCCACTACTTGCCCAAGTTTAAGCATTTGGTGACTCTCAGACCTTTATGATGTCCTTTAGCAGTACAAAGCAGCAAGCTGCAGCTGAAAATAATTAGTTCATACATGGAGCTAACAGAATCGTATGGGCAGGCTGTTTGCCCTGGGGAAATGAGCAACTGACCACACCTGCTGCACCTGCTGGGCTTCACCAGGTATTTCAGAGTCACCCATTCCCCCCAGCCTTCCCTACAGGAGAACAGGTCACCTTCCTCAGCAGCATAAATTCAACCAGGTGTGTCTGAACCACAGCCAAGAAAGGACAGGGAAGCATTTTGCTGTTAGTCCCTGGTACACACCATTTCACTTAGAACACAAAGCTCTTCTTCCATCCTGGAAAAGAGTAAGCCACAAAGCTAAAGACACTATGGAGGCTCCATCAAACATTTATGTGGCCAGGAATGCCATAAAAACTCTGTAGCCACATATGCTCATGCCAGAGGCGGACAAGAGGCTGACACAGAAAGTGTAAGAACTTGAGTGTAGGAAAGTCTTTGAGGTAAAAATCCTGATCTTGAAAGGTCTAATATGAACACACTGTGGAGTAGACCAGAGCAGTTTGCTGCCATATCCAGATTAAATCTGAGATTACGTTGTGGAGGCTTGAATGTCTACTATACCACCCAATATCAGACATAATTCATATCCAAAACAAGAAGTTTCACTAGCAACTCCCTCAACCTCAGAAATATGGGCAATGAATAATTTTTAAAAATACTTTTCTAGGTGTCCATGGACCTTATATTTATTTCTCTGTGGTGCTGAGAATCAAACCAGTTGCCTCATACATGCTAGGCAAGTGCTCTACCACTGAGTCACGATTCCAGCCCCGCAATGAATAATTTTGACTCTTTAAGGTTAACCTTTTTTATTTCACTGCTATAATTTTGTGTATTAATTTGATAGACCCCCCCAAATCTATTGTGAAAGCACCCATAAACTACTCCAGACGCATGAACTCACACAAGAAATTTTATTAGCAGACAAGCAGAGTGTTTGCCCTTAAGGACAAAATAGAGAGTGAAAGTGAGAGTGAAAGAAAAGAGAGCAAAGAACAGGGAAATTACCCTTAAATAGTGAAAGCCCACAGGCCAGCTGGACCAATGACTAACAAGAAAATTAACAATCTAAACTACAAAATGGTGTGTGGGGTGGGGGCAGAATCAGGGGAGAAATGGCTGCAGCCTTTCTCCTTACATATTGGCAACTGTAATCCTCAATCCCTTGTTATACATTTTTATCCATAGTATTATAATGTGTTAATTGGAAATAGTCATGCTACTATCCCTGATTAAACTCTTTTCCCCATTTTTTGTCTCTCCTTGCTATTACCTATCCTGGCTATCCTCTTTGCCCCCTCCCTTTTTTTTTAATTTCCTCTATAGTTGTTTTATAATAATTGGTTGTTTTTTGTTTCATTTTTGTTGCTGTAGAACTGAGAATCAAACCCAAGAGCACTCAGTCATTGAAATGTATCTCCAGCCCCTTCTGCTTCTAGTTTGGGACAGTGTCTTCCTAGGTAGTCAGGATGGTCCTAAGCCCTGTGCTCTTACTACCTTATGCTGAGGAACAGCTGCAGTTCCAAATGGGTGCCTTTATCATTGACTTTTTCTTTAACTCATGTAAAAGTTTTTACTGATTGGACATATCCATTCTGTTTCCGTTTTTACTATTTTCAACACTATCTTTTACTTTCAGACTTTCTATCCTCACACATTGCTTTTCCATATTTTGCCTCTATCCCTGCCCTACCCACAGACTTTTTATTGGGTTTTTTGGGTTATTTTCTAAATGTGTGTGTTTGTTTTCATGTGTGTACACGTGTACATTAGTATATGTGATTTTTTTAAGGATATGCATAGTTAGGTTCTGATTTTTTGGTTTGTTTTTTTCTTTTAATGGTTTCTTTAGGTTTTCTTGTTTTTGTTTGTTTTTGCTTTGTTTACATTAATTCTTTATATTTTTATATTTATTTTGTGTGATGCTTTGTTTTTTATGTATTAGTTTTCTTTCTTGTTTGGATTGCTTAAATGGATTTTGTCTGTTTAATTTTTATTAGGAGGTTGTTTATCATTCTCTTCTTTAGGGTAAGATATAAATCAGATGTATATATTATAACCTTTTTTCTTTCTATGTTTTATATTCTCACCCTTCATCTTCTGCCTATTCCTTCTCCCAACTATTATTTTTCTCTTTTTCTCCTTTCTTTCTCCCTTTATACAGTCTTATTGTTTGGCCTTGTATAGTATAATAATTCCATTTATTTAATAACAATCTTCTAGCCATTTTTGTGTACTACCTTGTTTCATTTCAGATGTATTGGAGTTGTAAAAAACCATTTTAATAAATTTAAATACATATTAGTATACAGTTTTCTCCTAAGTATTTGTTATTACAGGTGATCATCAACTCCACTTATAGGGCTTTAAGTGATTCATCAAAACACCAAGAATACATTGACTGGACCATTTGACACAGGGATGTTCCTCTGTCTTACAAAAGACAGGAAACTGTGGGAGAGAGATTCATTCCAGCAGATTTGAAAAGGTCAACATAAAAATACAGGAAACATGGGAAAACAATAAAACAAACAGCCTCCAAAAGTCTATAACCCCCAATAACTGAATTTGCAGATATCAAAGTGGATGAGATGCCAGATAAAAAATTCAAAAATTGATGGGTAAAGTAAATAAAGATCTAAAAGATGATGTAAATGAACTGGAGTTGTCCCTCAGTGATAGAGTGCTTGTCTAGCACATGTGAGGCACAGGGTATAATCCTCAGCACCACATAAAAATAAAATAAAGGTATTGTGTCCATTTATGACTAAAAAATATTTTTAATAAATAATGATATAAGTAATGAACTATGAGAGAAAATACAAGAAGTGAAAGATCATTTCAATAGAGATAGACTTTCTGCAAAAGAACCAAATGGATATTCTAGAAATAAAAGAACCAATGAATCAAATTTAAAATTCAATGGAAAGTATCCCTAATAGATTAGATCATGTTTATGACAGATTTTCAGGCCTCAGAAACAAGGTATATCGTCTTAAAAACTTATTCATTGATAAAGATGATTAGAAACATGACCAAAATAGGAAATCTGGGACAACATTCTGAGATCAAATCTAAGGATTACTAGCATAGAAGAAGTAAGTGCTATGCAAACTAAGAGCATGCATAATTTTTGAGTAAAATAATATCAGAAATTTTTCCAAACTTTGTAATTCAGATGGATATTCAAATACAGGAGGCTTTCAGAACTCCTGTAGACAAGATGAAAAGGACTCTCTTCAAGAAACATTAAAATTAAAATGTCTAATATAGAAATAAGCATAAGATTTTAAAAGATGCAAGGAAAAAATGTTAGATCACATTTGAAGGGAAACCAATGTGAGTCAATGCTGATCACTCAACCCAGATGTTAAAAGCCAGGAAGACTTGGAATAATATACACTAAGCTCTAAAAGATAACGGATGTCAACCAAGATTGCTTTATCCAGCAAAAATATACATCAGATTTGAAGAAGAAATTGAAAACAAAACTAACCTTTCATGATAACATTAATTAAAAGATTTTATGACTAGCAAACCAGCACTACAGCAAAGACTTAAAGAAGTAGTGCATGTAGAGAAAAGTAAAACAAACTTCAAAAAGAGCAAAAGAACAATTCTCCCTAGCATACTAGTGAGAGAACCAACTCTGAATAAAAAATTAGAAATAAATCAAAATGAATGGAAATAATAAGCATTTCTCTATAATGACACTGAATAGAAATGGTCTCAACTCTTCAATTAAAAGACATAGACTGGAAGAGTGGATTAAGAAAATAACCCAACCATATGTTAATGAGACTCACTTTATAGGCAATCATATTCATAGGGTGAAGTTGAAAGGTTAGAAAAAGAGTTACCATGCAAACTAAGATGAAAAGCAAGCAGAAGTTAGCTACAGTTACATGTGACAAAACAGACTTCAAGCCAAAACTAATCAGAAGATAAAAGGTCACTTCCAACTGGGTAAGATTTTTAACCAAAAAGAAGATGCAGCATTTGTAAATAATTTGAACCTAAAAGTTGGTACACCAAACACATACTGATAGCTATAAATTCCTGGATAGGCTAGGATACAATAATAATGTGTGATTTCAACATCTTTCTCACCTATACATCATTAGCTGACAAACTAGAGACTCTTCAGACCAAATATAGTATCCATCACATGTATATAACATACATCTATAGAATATTTCATCCATGAACAAATGAATTACCTTTCTTCTCAACTGCATATGGAATCTTCTCCAAAATAGGTCATAGTTTAGACACAAAGCAAGTGTTAGAAAGTGTAAAAACAATTTGAATAATTCCTTGCATCTTACCAGACCTTAATGAAACAATTAAAAATCAAGAACAAGATATAAACAGAAATCATTTTTTAAACATGGAGATTAAATAATACACTTTTGAAAGAGATAAAAAAAAGTCATAGAAGAAATAAAGGAAGAAATAAAAAATTAGAAACAAATTCAAAAAGACATACAACATATAATCTCTGGGATGGTATGAAAGTAGTTCTAAGGTGCAAGGGTATAACATTGAGTGCCTATATTATGTAAACAACAGAAAGATCTCAAAGAAAGAATGAAATGTTATGTCTCAAGACCCTAGAGAAGCAAGAAAAAACTAATTGAAAAAGTAGAAGATAGGAAATAATTAAGACTAGAGTTAATTGAGAATGTTGAAATTGAGAATAATAATTACACAAAAAAATCAATGTGACAAAGTGTTGGTTTATTGAAAAGATAAATAAGAGGAGCAAAACCATAGCCAATCTAAACAAAATAAAGTCAAAGAACACTCAAATAAACAAAATTAGAAATGAAAGATGAGATATCATCATAGACATTGCTGAAATCTAGAGGATCCTTAGGAGCTAGTTTTGAACATAAATTGAAAAGTTTAGAAGTTACTGATAAATTTCTAAATGCATACAACTTTCTCAAAATGAACCAAGAGTATATAGAAAACCGAAACAGATCAATATTAACCAAAGAGATTGAAACAGTAATAAAAAGCCTCCCAACAAAGAAAACCTTGGGATCATATGGATCCTCAGTTCCGTTCTATCAGAATGTTAAAGAACCAATGCCCTTACTCAAATTATTCCATGAAATAGAAAGGGAGGGAACGCTGTCAAATTCATTCTGTTAACTCAATATCAACCTGACAGCAAAGCCAGAAAAAATATATCAAGAAAAGAAACTACAGACCAATTTTTATGATGGACATAGATGCAAAAATTCTTAATTAAATACTAATAATCTATATTCAAAACCATAATAAAAGGATTGTACACCATGGTACAATCATAGTATAATCATGGTAATGTTGATTTCATTCCAGTGATGTAAGACTGGTTCAACATAGGCAATTGCTAAGTGTAATCCATCACATAAACAAAATTAAGGACAAAAATTATATGACTATATCAATTGATGCAATCAACAAAATCTAGCACTCATTCATGTATAAAACACTGGAGAAACTAGGGATAGAAGAGACTTACCTCAATATTATAAAGGCAATATTGGACAAACCTTAAGCCAACATCACACTAAATGAAGAATAACTGAAAGCATGTCCTCATAAATCAGGAACAAGACAAAGATGTCCACTCTCACCACTCCTATTCAATATAGTTATTGAAAGTCTGGCCAGAGCAATCAAGCAAGGGAAGGAAATTAAAATGATACAAATAGGAAAAGAAGGAGGCAAATAATCTGTTTGATGGTGTTGTGATTCTATATCTAGAAGACACAAGAAACTCCACCAGAAGAATTTTAGATCTGATAAACAAATCCAGTATAGTAGATATAAGATAAAAAATCAGTAGCTTTTCTATACTCCAATAATCAATCTGCTGAAAAATAAATCATGAAAGCAATCCCATTCATGATAACCTCAATAAGTAAAATATTTGAGAATAAATCTAACCAAGGAGGTGAAAAGACATCAAATGAAAGAAAGGAATCAAAGGTGGAAAACCTACCATGCTCTTGAGTAGAAAGAACTAATATTGTCAAAATGGCCATATTATGAAAAAGGATTCACAGATTAAATATGAACCCCATCAAAATAATAGGACATTCATCATAGAAGTAGGAAAAACAGTCCTAAAATTATTATGGAAGAATAAATGAATAGCCAAAGCAATAATTAGCAATAAGAGTGATACTGGTGATATCACGATACTTGATCTTAAATTATACTACAGAGATAAGGAACAAAAACAGCATGGTATTTGCATCAAAACAGGTAGTAGTACTAATGGAAGTGAGTATAAGACAGAGACAACCACACTTAGATACTATCATATGATACTCACAAAGGTGCCAATAAACATGTTAGAGAAAAGATAGCCTTTTTAACAAATGGTGCTAGAAAACCTGGATATTCCTATATAGAGGAATAAAACTAGATCACTATCTCTCACCCTGCACAAAAATAAACTCAAATAAAAGTGGGTCAGAAACCAAGGAATTAGACTAAAATTATTGCAACTGCTAGAAGAAAACATAGGCTCAACACACCAACATATTGGCACAGGCACACATCCTTAATAATAGTCCTAAAGCTCAAGAAATGAAACTAAGAATCCATACATTGGATAGATTCAAATAAACAAGCTTCTGCACAGGAAAGGAAAGAAGAATGTGAAGAGTGAATGGGGAACAATCTCTGCTAGCTAATCTTTCCACAGGAGATTAATATCCAGATTATATATAGAAATCAAAAAGTGAACAACAATAAAACAAATAACACAATCTATAAATGGGCCAATGAACTAAACAAACATTACTCAAAAGAAGAAATGCAAATGGCAAAAAATATATTAAAAAATGTTTAACAGGCTTAGCAATCAGAGAAAAGTAAATCAAAATCAAAACCACATTGTGATTTTATCTCATTCCATTTAGAATGGCAATCATCAAAAGTACAAAGAACAATAAATCTTGGTGAGGATGTGGAGAGAAAGGTACACTCATTAATTGCTGCTGGAACTGCAAATCAGTTCATCCACTTTGGAAAGCAGTATGGACATACCTAAAAGTATTAGCAATGGACCCACCAGTATGATCCAGCATCCATTTCTTGATATTTATTGAAAAGAACTATAATGTTACTATAATGATGCTTGCATACAAATGTCTGTAGCAGCACAATTCATAATAGCCAAGTTATGGAATCAGACTTTGTATCCCACAATAGATGACTAGATAGCCAAAATGTGGTATTTATACACAATGAAGTTTTACTCAGCTATATATAAGAATGAAAATGTGTCATTTTCAGGAAAATGAATGGAACTGTGAGCATTATGCTAAGTAAAATAAATCAGACTCAGAAAGTCAAGAGCCAATTTTTTTCTTTTAATGGAAGGTGGAGATAAAAAAGGACTTTTTAAAAAGGGGGATGAATCTCATGAATATAAAAAGGAGAACAGTGGAGTAGAAGGAGGAGAATGACAGGAAAGAAGGAAGAAGTAGGAGGGATGGGAAGGGGGTTGAACAGTATAATGAAATGAACCAAACTATATCATATTCATTTATGAATATATCAAAATGAATTCTACTTTTATGTATAACCATAATGCATCAATTAAAACATAAGTCAGTAAAGAGCTTCTCCTAAGCGAAGGAAACTATGAATAACATAAAGAAAGAGCCTACAGAATGGAAGAAAATCTTTACCACATGGATATCAGATAAATCATTAATCTCTAGGATATATGAAGAACTCAAAAAAACTTAACACCAAAAAACAAATAACCCAATGATTTAAAGGGCTAAGGAACTGAACAGAAATTTCACAGAAGGTATGCAATAGATCAACAAATATATGAAAAAATGTTCATCATCTCTAACAATTAGAGAAATGTAAAACGAAACTACTCTAAGATTTCATCTCACTCCAGTCAGAATGGCAATTATCAAGAATACAGGCAACAATAAGTGTTGGCCAGGATGTGGAGGAAAAGGTACACTCATACATTGTTTACTGGAGGGCCTGAAAATTGGTGCAAGCACTATGGAAAGCAGTATGGAGATTCCTCAGAAAACTTGGAATGGAACCACCATTTGACCCAGGCATCCCACTCCTCAGTTTATACCTAAAGGATTTAAAATCAGCATACTACAGTGACACAGTCACATCAATGTTTATAGCAGCTCAATTCACAATAGCTAAACCATGGAACAACCTAGATGCCCTTCAGCAGATGGAGAAAGAAAATGTGGTACTTATACACAATGAATATTACTCAGCCTTAAAGAAGAATGTAACTATGGTATTTCCCAGAAAATGCATGGAGCTGGAGGATATCATGCTAAGTGAAATAAGTCAAACTCCAAAAACCAAAGGCTGAATGTTTTCTCTGATAACAGATGCTGATCCATAATGGGAATGGGGAGAATTAAGGGACTTTGACTTGTGCAGAGGGGAGTGTGGGGAGGGAAGGGGGCGTAGGGATGGGAAGGATGAATGACAGTAGAATGAGATGGACAATATTACCCAATATACATGTATAATTACACTACTGGTGTGACTCTGCACCATGTTCAGCCAGAGGAAGGAGAAGTTGTGCTCCATTTGTGTACAATGTGTCAAATGCATTCTATTGTCATGTATAACTAATCAGAAAAATTTTAAAAATTTGAAAACTAGATGCAGTTACATCTGTTGTCCACAATATAAAATTATGTGTACACTGGCTAAAGTAGTCATCCTCTTCAGTTTACGATAAAGTTGCAATGTTTATCAAAAGCAAAAAACAAATAAATATAAAAACAGACTCCTGAGAAACATCCATTGTGCAGTTAAAGAGGTAATTGGAACTCAAAAGGAGCAAACTTCCAGGGCCCAGAACCATGATCAAAATCCTCAGAGGTACTAGAGAGGTGACCTAGATTGTAAGAGCTTGTCCTCATCAGATAGCAATGGAGGAAGAGCAAGGTAAGCTTAACTACATCTTGTCAGGGACATCTGTCCTTCCCCAGTCCCTGCTTCTCACACAACACTAGAAACTGCTAAAGTTCCTAATTTCTGATTACCTTTTAGATATAATGGCTAATAAAAGGATCACATCTGAAGTACTTGATTGTACTTGATTAAAAGGAGAGTATCTCATGCAGGATTGCTTTGATTCAAATCTTGGATCCACCAATTCATAGTGCTTTGACCTGAGGTAAATTACTTGACTTTTCTGTGCTTCGGATTTACCATTGTGGAGTGAGTATATTAATAGCACTGAAACTGTAGTATTTCTGTGAATATTGAATGAATTTCAAAATATGTGATGTGCTTGGAACAATACTGAGGAAAGATCATCATAGTAGTTAACATGAACATAAACCCTATAACCAGACTGTCTGTATCTTGGCCCAGTCACTTGCCAGATGTATGCTTTTAGGCAAATTATTTAATCTTTGTGTGCCTCGGTTTCCTCACCTATAAAATGGGTAAATTAGTACCTACTTCATAGGATCATTATGAGAAATAAATGAGTTAATACTTGTAAAGCTCTTAGAACCGTCCCTGATATATGGTAAGTACTGCAAACGTATTTCCTGTCTTTATTAAAAGTATTATTGGAACTGAGATCAAGTTCATATTGCTTTTCTTGTTTCCATGGATCAAAAATAAAGAATGTTATTGTTGTAAAGTATGAGACTGTGCAGGCAAAAACAT
The DNA here is from genome assembly GCF_902686445.1 of Sciurus carolinensis. Taxonomy (NCBI): domain Eukaryota; kingdom Metazoa; phylum Chordata; class Mammalia; order Rodentia; family Sciuridae; genus Sciurus; species Sciurus carolinensis. The sequence continues at coordinate 47,274,609 of NC_062232.1, forward strand.
ACAGAAGTCCAAAAGCACAAAGTGTGTCCTTTCTTTATCAAACTCCTCCCTTTCCTTCCCTTCCTATAAAAAAGACTCCAACTTATTCCAAAATCACCTAGGGATATATCTGTCTAGACGTACAGAAAAATGCAAAAAAATTCTTGATTCCAAAGGTAGGAGGCACCCACTCATCTTTGACATACACATACACACTGGCTTGCCATTAGGATCCTTGGTGTCAGCAACATCTTTGTAACTACATGTGAAGTAGCCAGTGTCATTAGCTTCTGTGTGGAAAATAGTGAGCTGGTTATCAGAAGTGAAAAGGTGGTTATCAAAACAGGGATGTTCCAAGATGCAGGTCTGACTCCCTGCAGGTCCAATGCCTCAGGTCCAGGTCATTACAGTCAATCCGCTGAGAAAACAAAGCAAAAATAATAATAAAGCCATGCTAAAGCAGGTCTGGGAGGGACAGCACAGAAGTAACAATACTCCAGGCCCCTAACCTGGGTTCTGAAAGAATAACTATAGCAGATAGTTTGAGGTACATGAAAGAATTGGCAAAGTAAATTGGGACACTAAAATATGGGCCAGATGAGCATCTGAAAACCAGGTGAGATTCAAAGACACATCAAGTCTTTGTCTCTAACTTCCACTGTAGTTCCTCTTCTCCCCAATATTCACCCAGCTCTCTCCCCAGTAGGGAGGTTTTGAAGTTTGAGGAAAAGAACTTACAAAGGTGTAAGGAAACACTAAATTAAGTCATTTTGGATGTCCTTTCTGGCTGTACTGTTTCCACGTGACAAATAAGAATATCAAAGCTCGTGAAGGCAAAATGCCATATCCAGGAAGTTGCTGACAGGGCCAACGTTGTGAATTTTAGATCCCAGTCTAGAATTTTTTTCCAAATTTATTTCTCATTGAATTTTAAAATATCTTCTGGGAAATGATTTGAACTCTGAAAAGGTATGCACTTGGATGATATTCCCTGCATTCTATGAGAAAGCATCAGGGACAAAGTTACGATTAATTTCATTAGAATTCTTCCACATACAGACAAAATGAATGGAATCTATCTCCTCCCACTGTTATGGTTGAGGATATTGAATGTCCCCCAAAATCTCATGTATGAAAAAATGCAAAAAAAAAAACAATTTAGAAATGAAGTAATTGGGTTACAGGAGCTTTAACCCAATAGTGAATTAATCCCCTAATAGGAATTAACTGAATAATAACTGAAGTTAGGTGCAGTGTATATTGAGGGGGTGAATCATTGGAGTGTTTCTTTGGGGACTATATTTTGTCCTTGTTAAGTAGAGCTCTCTCTCTCTGCTTCCTGGAGCCATATCTTGAGCAGTTTTCCTCTACCACCCCTTGCCACCATGATGTTCTGCCTCACCTCAAAACCCAAAGAATGGAGTCAGTCATCTATGAACTAAGACCACTGAAACCATTAGCTCTCCAAATAAACTTTTCCTTCTCTAATCATTTTTGTCAGATCTTTTGGTTAGAGCAACAACAAGCTGACTAAAACACCTGCCAAGGAAAATTCTCACCTCCCTTCACCATTTGCACAGTAAAAACAATCATTGTAATAAACAAAAACTGGGAAAGACAAAGAACCTGGATATCGATTCTAAGTATTCCTGCTGTTTAATTATATGATCTTGACTAGTTACTTATGTTGCTTATCTGTAAAACAGGAGTGTGAAGTTTCATTTAGAAACATTTGTGAAAGCTTTTGCAATGGAAGTAAGACCACATGTGTGAGAGACAGTGGGAGTGGGGCAAACTGGAGCCAGACTTGATTCAGTTACCAAGTCAAAGACAGACACATTTCCCTATATCATATTATAGGATCTGTAGTATTCACATATTTGCTTGACCACTGTTTATCACAGCCCATAATTTTAATGAAGTACACAAAATGTTGACCATGAAGGAATGTGGGAGACAACTGCTCACCTTGAGCACATTCTCCAAATACAATATATTTCATAATTTTGAAAAGATAATATGTTGCCACAATTGTGGTTAAGACTGTTTTAAAAAATGGGGATTTTTATATAAAGTCATGAGAAAGCAAGATCAAGAGGGGGATTGGTTAAAAAGTAAAATTACAGACATTGCTCCCAAGAATCTTACACCCTGAAGCTTCCACTATAAGTGGGAAGGGAATGAATTCGAGTAATTGGTACTCAATCAGACTTCTATTTCTTTCATTTTATGCTATGTACTGCTAAAGTCCACTCCCACTAGAAGTATGGCCTCTATAAGGTATGTTTTGTACCAATATGGGGTCTTTGAATAAATTGAGTGTCCTCAGAACCAAACATCCTAAGAGAAATCATGCCAAGCCCAGTATAAGTCTAAATTTTATAACCCCAAAATTCACAATTTGAAGACATATCCCCAAAATATCAGAATGTTATTGCATTCAGAGGTAGGTCTTTTAAAAGGTGATTAAGTTAAAATGTTTTAATTGTTGTGGGTTCTAATCCAATGTGACCGGTATCCTTATAAGAAGAGGAAGTAGGACATACAGAAACATCAGGGATATGTGCACACAGAAAAGACAAGCAGAAAGTGTGGGCACCTGCAAGCCAAGGAGAGAGAACTCAGGGGAAACCACTCATGTTAACACCTTATCCTGGACGTCTAGACTACAGTATTATGAGAGCATAAATTTCTTGCACTGAAATCACACAATCTGTGATATTTTGTCATGAAAACACTAGAAAACTAATATACTCCCGAACTAGTCAGAGCTGCCATATTAAATAAACGTCATTGTTGATCCTTGAATTCCTTGAGAACTTGTTCCCACTGTTCTCATTTCCTGATTCCTCCTTGCCTCACCTGATGGAATCTCAAAACTGGCCTTTACAGCCAACAGAAGATACTACTCCTCTGGATTTCATCCTTGTCTGTACAGCACCTCTAACTGCTCTTGGTAATGCCCAAATCCAACCCAAACCAGCCTGTGAAATCCTCACCCAGGAACAGCCCATATGATTTCTCCTGTCCTTGAACACAAAGAAGTAGACAAGCAGACAGCATCTTGGGTTCATACATAGGCAAAATTTTCCTTAAAGTGCCACATAAATATTTAAGTCTGTACAAGTCTCTATCACAAATTCAACATTTTCATAATGATTTAACAATTTAAAAATCACAATTAGCTTATAGGGTCCACAAAAATTAGTCATTTGTGATATGATTTTCTGGGCCCAAAAGCCATAAATTCAAGCCCCAATCTAATGCTTGAATTCCTACCACAGAATTCCAACTTCAGTTTCAATATGTATAGTGGTGAGAAACTCACACCACTGTCTTTCCCCTCAAGATGTGCCATTATATCACCAACAAAATCTCTGACAATTTAGGCATCAATATAATGCATAATTTTGTTATTAATGGATGAAGTTCCATTTCCTATGGAAATAATCTATGGTAATATGCCATACCATAAAAATCAAGTACAAATTAGACATGCATTAAATTAGAAGATTTCCTGAAAATGGGGTACTTGACTAATTATTTATAATAATGTGGAGGGTTGGCCAGGATATGGGAATCTTTAGGAAGAGCAGGCCTTGACCATAGAGCAAGGACAAAGGCCTTGGGTTTATAGGCCATGGAGTAGAGAGGAAGAATTTGGCTAAATGTGTTCATATGCCATACCTCTGATTTAGAACCATTATCAATTCCCATCACATAGATTCTGCCAGTCACCTTCCTGGATATTTGGTTGATTTTGAGTGGACACTTCTATGAATATTACAGAAAGAAGACTGTAATGTAGTCTGGGTTCTGAAGGCTCTGACAGTCAATTTTCATGCCTGAGCCTGAATAGATGGAAGCATGGAATGACTAGGTCTCCATTCCCAATAACTTTCTGTGGAGAATCATACTCTAGAAGTTTGGACTTAAAGTTAGATTCATTTACCCTATCCACTTTGTACATGATGTTAAATTTGACTATCAGAACAAAGGTCTGCAGCTTATAGTTTGAGAACTTGAGCAACTTGCTAAAGGAAACATTACTAAAGCCCACCTAAACAGTGACACAACCCCAAAACAAACAAACAAACATGAAAAATCGAAAAATCCCAGCCAGAGCTAGGCAAAAGAATGTAAGCTCAGTCTGCTTCATAGAGTTGCCAAGCCTCAGAAAGTATGGAGGGTTGCTGGTACATTGGCACAATTGAAAAGCCATTGGGAATCAGGAGGCCTTGTTTCTTCCATTTGAAATCTTAAGTGTCTTCTTCTCTCTAGGCCTTGGCTTTCTCATTTGCAAAGTAAGTTGATAGAACCCACCTCACAGAGTTATTGTGACAATTCAATAAGCTGGGATTCTTGTAAAGTGCTCAGAACAAAGTGTGGCACACACTAAAGTACCCCCAAAATGCTAATCATTATGATTATCAGCATTATTAGCCATGAAAATCACCCTTTAATCTTATAAGTGTTTCACATTCCATTTCTCTATAATAAAATTCTGTAGTCTGAATCTTCATAATGTATTAAGATCCTGACCTTTTCTTATCCCCTCCTTTGTTGGCCCCCTTCATCTCTCAATAGATCACTAAAGTAACCTTCTATTTCCCCTGTGAACTATATCCTATGTAGCAGTCAGAGTAAACCTTTTAAAGGATGTATCAGATCAAATCATTCTCTTTCTTAGTTCTTCCAGTGGCTTCCCATGATACCGAGAATAAATTCAAAAACCTCCTTATGGTCTACAAGATCCTGCTAACACTCCAGTCTAATCTATCTTTCTCCCAATCACTTATTTTTTTCCATTCATGCAATCCTTCTTTCTGCTCCTTTACACATCAAAATTACTCCTATGTGGAGGTCTATTCATTTTATCTATGCCTTCTGTCTAGAACACTCTTCTTCCAGATACCTGCATGGTTTGCTCTTTTACTTCTTTATGCCTCTGCTCAAATGATACTTCTAGCCTGACCAAGCATTTTGAAGGAACAACTTCTCTTCCTTTCATCACCTTGCCTTGCTACTATCTCAACTGCACTTATCTTCAAATATACTCTACAATTTCTTATTTTCATATTTATTATCTGTCTTTGCCACTGGGATTTCAGATCCATGAGAGCAGAGATCTGTATACCCTATACACTATCATATATTCTGCACTTAGTCCAGTCCTAAATAAATACATATTAAGTAAAACCATGAAGATAACCATCCCTGCTTCTTCCTATTCCATGGAGCTCCTGTAGGGCTAAAATATATCAGGCATTTGAACTTCTTTGAAAGATGGATAGTTCAACTTCCAAGACTTCATTGAGGTTATTCCTTTCTCTTAAATAGCCTCCATTCCAAATATATCCTGAAATTTCCAGTTGAAAGTTCTTAATCCTTCCAACATCCCTTTTGAGGGTGGCTGTCTTGTTCGTTCAACTGTGAGGTGATCCCTAAAAATCAGAGAATATGTCTTACCCAGTTATGCACACGTGGAAATTCCCAGCATCAGACAGAGCACTCTTCTACTACAGCAGACAAGTGGTGAATTATTCTTTTACTCAATAATTTATTTACTTATTGACAATAAGGGAAGGGATTACAATCTGCCTTCATCAAAAAAATGTTTTCTAAACAGCAAATAAATGAGGAATTATTTACATTTACATACAACAAATAAATTTGGGAGCCCCTTTTAGTTCCCAAATTTCTGAGAAATAATTTTTCTTCAGAAATCATACCTTCTTTTTTCATTCCAACCCCCACCTGAGGCACTATTGACATGTTTCCCAAATTAGCTTTACTTTGAATCTTCATAGAACTGGCACAAATCAATCACCCATCCATAGCCAAACCTCTTTAACATGCATCAACTGGGGTTAATTCTTTAAAATTAATGGTGAATGAGAGAGCTAGGGTTTATGAGGCCCCAAGAAGAGGCCTTGCAAACATTTACAATCTATTGGAATATGACATGGCAAGGCACATGCAGGCAATCACTGGCAACTCCTTTAATTGCTGTTTTACAGGCCAGATGCCCTTCAGGAGTACTGATGTTAAGTGGGCATATATGGATAGGACCTAAAAGTGAAGTGAAGCAACCTTCTCAATCATGCTTTATGCCTAACGATGTGGCAAGAAATTCCACAGTTAGGAAAAATACAGCTTTTGTGACATTCAAGTCTGACTCAAATCTGCTGATCAAGACTACACTATACTTTTAGAATCCCAGGCAGCTAGGGGAAAGTTCAGATCATGGAGGAGAGAGTACAAGAATCCACCACAGCTAGGAAGAAAGACTTCACCCTCCAAAGACATAAGAAAACAAATCATTTATCACCACTACCACTGAAATATACCTAGTGTAATTCACACTGTTCTCCTCTTTCACACACAAAAAAATCTTCACTGTTTTAGTTGGGCATATGGCATTCTGCAAAACAAATATTACATTTCCAAGCCTTTTTTGCAGCTATGTGTGCCCAGGTAACTAAGTTCTGGCCAAAAGGATATAAGCACAATTAGAGTGTAAAAATTTTTGATATGTCCTTAAAGGGAGAAGGCATGTCTTTCTTTGGCATTCTTTTTTTTTTTTTTAACTAGCTGGAATACAGACATGACAACTGGAGTTCAAGATGCCATTTTGTATAATGTGGGTAAGTTATCAGTTAAGGAATACAGAGTTACAATGCAGAAATTGTCTCATTTTATGGAAGTGGAATAATGGCCATAGATACCCAACTTTGGGACTTTTTCCAGAAAATAATTAAATATTGTGTCTAAAACCACTGTCAATTTGGATTTTCTATTGCATATATTCCAACCTCATTTTAGTAATACATTGGGCCATAGGTTATCTTAAAGAAGAAGGGAGATTCTGCTCTTTATCCAGTTCAATTCAACCCAATATAAATTTATGGAGCACCTGCACCTATATCTATCACAGAATTTGCCTATTCCTTCTTTCTAAAAACTCACGTATACCTTGATTCTCCCTTGTTTCTCCTTTCTATCCATTCTCCATGCACTTTCCTAACTCCCCTTCCTGACAAGCCTTTCCCAAGTACAGGGTCTCCTCAGGATTATGACTTTTACACTGTTTTCTCCTCATTTCACACACTCTCATTATCCTCATCTATTTATATAGTTTCAACTGCTATCCACTTTCTGTGAATAATCCTCATATCTCCAATTCTAGCCTGCCTATTCTCTCATATACCCATGTCTATTGTTCTTACATTAAGAAATTCTAGTTGGCTATTTCAAACTGAACTTTCCCTCTTTCTTCTAGAACTGCTATCTAATTTACCAAGAGAAAGAGTATGAAGGCAAAGAAAAGGGCAACCAATTACATATTTTTTAGATATTTTTTGGAAATATGAAGTATTGGATTTGGCTACATACATGCACATCTACAAGAAAGGTGATGCTTTGGTAGAGAAGAAATAGGTACCATCAAGGAAAGGGTATCATTTAACTACTACCAAACCAAGTCTAGTGTCACATTCCATGATGTTGGCATTATTCAAAGCAAACAAGTTAAGAGCAAGATTCTTTTCAATAGAATTATTGCACACATTAGGCAGATAAAACACTCTATGAGTTAAAGTACATTCCCAAAATTTGTGAAAGAAAAATAAGGGAGCCAAAAAGAAAAGCACCTGAATTCAACTGAAGAACTAGCCTGCTCCACCTCCATGAAGTTCATTTGTGTGGAAAACAATATCAAAAAATCTTACTTTCCAAAACCTATTCTCTATGGTTATAAATGAAATGTTAAAATTTATAGGAACAAAACCAAATTTCTGTAAACTTCCTATCATGGGTATTTTAATAACAGCAAGATGAAAAGTCTTGATATTATTACCTGCAAGTAATGTCAAAAATTCCACCAGCCTGGAAAATGACTTGATCTCCAAAAATGCTCAGTTTTGGTTTCATCAGGTTCTTTTCACTGACAAGACATGAACCAAAATGTAATTTCTTGCCATTATACCTTTTCACAATTTGTCTTCAAATAATCCAAATATCATTCCATATGTACAATCTGATGTGTATATGAAGCCAATTACTACACTTTCTGTAACAGCAAATAATTAGAAACTACCAAATGCCCATAGAAAGGGGATTAATTAAATTACAATATATGCATATGGTGGGCTACATAGCTGTAGAACAGCAATAAGTATACTTTATACACACCAAAAAAGAACAGTCTCCAAAATAATTCAAATGAAAAGCAAAATACAAATCAGTATGCATAGTATATAAGCATTTGTGTAAAAGAAGAAAACAAATTTATTCATATGTACATATAACTTCAAAGCACATGAAATTTGATACAGTTGGTTGTCTCAAAGCAGGGAAACTTGGGAGACTGAGGCAGAAATGTTGTGAGTTCAAAGCCAGCCTCAGCAAAAGCGAGGCACTAAGCAACTCAGTGAGACCCTGTCTCTAAATAAAATATGAAATCGGGCTGGAGATGTGGCTCACTGGTGGAGTGCTTCTCAGTTCAATCCCCAGTACCACTGCCCCCCGCAAAAGAAGCAGGGAAACTAAGAGTATAGGTAATATAATGGCACTTTTCAGTGTGCATACCTGCGGTAGACTGAATTGTTTGAAATTATTGTTCAGAACTACCTGTGAGAGTGAGAAGAGTCTAACAGCCTCATTGATGTTGAACTTGAATATGCCAATTTATTTTAACCATTTAAATAGGGAAATGACAGTACTTAGTTTTGGTGTGAGGTTTTGAGAACTTCCACATTTCTGTTTAATTTCTTCTTATTCTGTCATCATGAAAAGAACTTGACTTAGTTAGGTTTAAGGAGAATTCGAGATAACTGGAGCATTTGGTTCACTGGCTGGAACCAAATCTAACAAAATTCAGATTGGATAATCACAACCAAAGAGTTGCATAAGTGAGATGCAAATGTTTGTTTCTCCCCAATATTAGGGATTGAACCCAGGGCCTCGCACACGTGCTAGGCAAGCACTCTACCACTGATCTGCATTCCCAGTTCATAAATGTTTAATTTGCAATACAGACACTGGAGTTCTTAAAAATAACTTTATTAGGTATGATCAAAATACAACTTTCACAAATTTAGTGTAAATTTTGATCATTTAAACATATATGTACACACATAGGAAACCTTCACCACTATTGAGATAGTGAATATATCCATCACCCACAAAATTTTCCTGGAGACTTTCATGTTTATATTTTTCTACAAAGTACCCCATTTGTAATCCATCTGTCCCTGCTCCCAAATTTGCTTTTTCAATATAGGTCATTTTGAATTTCCTACAACTTCAAATAAATTTAGTTATATAGTACATATTCCTTTATTACTGGTTTCAATAACTCATAATTTTTATTTTGAAATGCAGGCATGTCATAGCATCTATCAATAGTTAATCACTTCTTATTTCTTAGCAGTATTCCACTGATTGAATATATCACACTATATTTAGCTATTCACTTGTTGGTGAATATCTGGATTGTTTCAAGTTTGGGCTATTGTGAATAAAGCTACTATGAACATTCAAGTGTTAAGTCTTTATGTAGAGATTTATTATCACCTTAGATAAGCACACAAGAGTGGAATGATCACATGGTCCACATGTTAAGTCTATCTGTATTTATTTAGCCTTTTAAGCACCTGACATTTTTCCAAATAGTTGTACCATTGGCATTCCCACCATCAAAGAGGGAAAGTTTCAATTGATTCATATTCTTGCAAATATTTAATATGGCTTTATTCTTGACAATGCTGGGAATTGAAGGTGGTGGCCTCCCACATGCTCAGCCAAGAGTTCTAGCACTGAGCTACAACCCCCACCTGGTATGATACAGTCTGGTAAATTTTAATCAAACTAATGAATATGTTTAGGCATTTCATTGTGGTTTTGATTTGCATTTTCCAGGTTACTAACATTTGCATATAATTTGATGTGCTTTTTCATCATTTATTTTGAGAAATGTTTGTACAGATCTTTTGCCCCATTTAGTAGGCTTTTTTAATTTTTTGAGTTGTAAGAGTTATTTGGAATGTCTTAATATAAGTCCTTTGACTGATATATGTGATGCTGGCACTGGGTTTTGGACTGGTTTGTTACACAATATTTAGGGCAATGAAGGTGACCTATACAACAAATTTACATATACTTTGAATTACACACCATGAGAATAAATCACCTACTAAAAATAAGTAAACATAATTTAAATAAATAAGCCAAGAAGCAAATATTTATTGTCAATCATTTCAATTGTAGTGAAATTAATAGAGTACCTACTAAATATGCTAATAGTTACACTTGCTCAATAGTTCACCACAACAACGCTGTCAGTAGATGCATGTATGATCTTTCATCCTGAAAATCAGAAAACTGAAGCTAAAAATATAGAAACTGAGGCTCAGACTCAATCTTGGTTCTACCTACCTTCAAAGCATGTGCTATTTCTTAATAAGCTTTGTTGCTGGCATGTATAGAGTTTGGCTCATCTTTTTTCCCACATACTGTGTTAATGGCCTAGTGGCAAATTACCCAAGCAAAGTGCTGACACTTAATGTACTCAGATTTGGTATTAGTTTACATTACATTTCATATCAATGTTCCCAAGAATATTTTTCTCTTTTTGTTCTTTTCACATATTTTAAGGTGCAGTGTGGTAATTCCATACAGATATTCAATGTGTGATGATCTAATCAGTATATTTCAATCTCCTTAAACATTTATAATTTATTTTTTGCTGAGAACCTTTAAATTCCTCTTTTCTTTACTCCAGTTCCAATGATAATTAACTACTACTTTCTCTGAGACTCCAGAAACTAACTATGATACCATAATTATAGGTCTTATTTCATTCTGCCTCATGGGAGAATACCATGTTTCCTTTGTTAGGCCATCCCAAAGATTGAAAGCAATATCGTGTTGAAGATTGTTTTTATTCCTCAGTTTACTACCTACTTTAAAATATCCAACAGAGTCTGTCCCATGACCAAACTCAATGTATGTACCATACAATGAGCTAGATGATATAAGTACAAAAGAAGCCTTAGATATGGTCACTGCACTCAGTCTACTGATAAAACCAGATTCAACAAATGGTTTTATTGAATTTGTTAAAGAACTACAAAGGGTATGAAAAAGAGGTCTGGGAGTTTGGACAGAGAGTAATTAATTCCATAAATGTTCAGTGAATAAATAAGTGATGTATTTTGAAGAATTTTAATAATTCACCCCATCTAATGCAGAAGTTGAGAACACAGACTGTGAAGGCAGATAATGTAGCTTTATGACTCATTTCTATCATGTATTTCCTCTTCCACAATTGTATCATATATATAATGGGAAAAATAATAGAAACTATCACATATATTTATGGTTAAGATTTCAAAGATAAATACATCAAAAACATCATTTGCCCAGTAAGGATTATATTATTATTATAAAACAGCAGCATTTTCCTTGATTTTTCTGCCTCAATATCTATAACTTCCACCATTAGCATCACTACTCAGATCTAAAGATCTGCCTCCTGAACATGGATTCTGCCTGGGTTATCTTAGGTGATGCTGACTTATCTGTAGTACAGGGAAAGAAAGGGAAGCAGAATATCTAAATTGATAGCCTGTGGGGGTGAGAGGAAAAGGAAGGTACTTTCATGGGTATTGGAAATGCTATGTTAAGAAATGTGTATGTGTGAGAGAGTAGGAAACAGTTTCATGAGCTCTCAGAGTTCTTGTATTCACTATAAAATTGTAGATCAATAGTAGTACAGCTGTCAGTTTTGGTTTTGTGTTTAGAAAATGATTTTGAAATTATAATTCTTCAATAACACTGTTAATGGTCACCAACTCTAATTTTGTGAAGGAATTTGTCTTGTCTAATGGGAGAAGTTCTGGAAATGAAGGGCCAGGTATGCCTGGAACATGATCTCTCCTGTTTTTGGTACCAGAGATTGAACCGAGGGGCACCTAACCACATCCCCAGGCTTTTTTTTTTTTTAATTTTTTATTAGAGTTGCTTAAGGCCTCACCAAGTTGCTGAACATGATCCCTTATATGCAAGGAAGACTTTACCACATAAGTGCAAGTACACACACATACACATGCTCACACATATACTTTCAATGATATAGCATGAGAGAGAGAGAGAAAAGTTTCAATACTAGGTTCAATCTCTAGGTTCCAGGGAATGGAAAAAGGAGTGCTTCTCATATTTTACTTAGTGCTGTCCATTTTGCCAAGCACATCAAGGATACATTTTCATAAGTTATTTATATCATCTTCATGAAAAATATTTTATTGATTTAACTTTGCTTATTAAATATAAGGCTTGGATATGACCTTGCCTAAAAGCTATACAACATGTTAGAGGAAACACCTAGGACAAACTACATTCAAAACTAAAAAATCTGGATCTGATGAGGTTCATTTTCAGCTACATCAAAATCATCCTCTTAAGCCATCCCACAAATCTACTGTAGAAAGAGGAGGAAAAAATGGGAGAAGAAATTGGCATGCTTCACTATGTTTGGGGGTGATATCCTCCAGGTCCCATTTACTTAATCTATCCTCCTTTGCTGGGCCCTAGTTGTTTCTCCATTCATCCTGAACTTTCTCAGGTTTTGTGAACTTTTATCTTGTTGACTGTAATTGTTTTTCTTAGAGGTGATAAAGGAACCATCTCAGGAAGTAGGGAGTAAAAGAGTTGGGAGTTGTCTTGTTATAACAGAATATTTTCAAATTCAATGTAAACAACAAGTGTTGAGAGATTAACACAAGTAAAAAGAGTACAAAAGCATAGTGTGTGTTTCTTCTCCCTCCAAATACATTAGTCTTTAACAAGAGCAACAGTCTAGTTTGGGCAGAGACAAAATAATGAAAATGCAGCTGAAATTTAGATGTACTAATATCTAAACTGATAAAAATCTGAAATTGCTGCTCCTTTTGATTATCTGTGTGTCCATGCAAGAAAAAGTAGTGAAAGAACTTGGACTTATAGAAGAGACCATGCTTTAGAAGTCTAAACAAGCTAAAGAGAAAATACATGGAAAGGGATTAAATAAGAGAAGGCAAAAGAAGCTCTTTTATATAAATATATTTGCTGGACTTAAGAAAGAAACAACTTTAGGAAAAGTCAGTAACTAAAATCCAGGAACTTGAAAGAGAAAAAATTTGACATTAAATTTGAAGCACTGACATGGGGCCCAGACAGACAGGATCTCAGTCCCTCGACGGCCAGTAGGGAAACAAGCATGGCTAACATTCGTTATGAGGTATTAAAAGTATCATTAAGTACTACTATTATCTCCAGTTTATCAATGATAAAACTGAGACACAGAGGTTAATTTGCTAAAGGTTACACACTTAGTAAGTTGTTATGCTATGATTTAATTCAGGCAGATGATTCCAAAGACTGTACTCCTAACCAGTATAGCATGCTATCAAAACAAACAGCCAACTGCTAGGTCAGGACCTGTGCATTGTGATGAAATATCAGTTTTGTCTCTGTTTCTCAGTGTACTTTGTTGCTAGGAAAAGAGTGAGATTGGATCACTTGTAACTCTGTTAGATACATGTGACTTATAGTTGAAAGAATTGGGGAACAAAAGAGACTCAAACCAAGTTCATTCTAGAAGCCCATAGAGTCACCCCTCTGAAAAGTCATTTACACTTGAAGTTGACAACCCAGGCAAGCTCTTTTTAAGCCCCTGCCAAATCATACCTCAAACCATAGAGCTGCCAATTATGAGAAAAACTCACCTCCAATTCTTCATATTAACATTTGCCAAGAGGAAAAGCCAGGTTTAGGTTGTCTGTAGGTCAGAAGTAAGGAAGTATGTGCACTTCTATAGGAGCAACTTAGAAATTGTCTTTCTTGTTAATCACAGGTCAAGATGAGGCGTATTCTTTCCTGACTTTGCATACTGACTTGGAAAGCTTCCTTGGGGAGCCAACTGCTGAAAAGGGGAAACACCATACAGGAAGCTGGGGAAGTAGGGAGGGACAGTTCTTAACATAGCATTTCCAAGACCCATGAAAGTCCCTTCCTTTCCCTCCCATCCCCACAGGCTTTCTACTTAGGTATTCTGCTTCCCTTTCTTTCTCTGTACTACAGATAAGCCTGTACAACTAACCATGCAAGCAATGCAGTTTTACAATTTCTGAAGTGTATAAATCACTCTACATAACTCTTCCCCTTTCTTGAAGGAATGGCTCCAAAGGAAAGTATAAACTAAAACTTACTGTTTATTGGTCCTCATATGTGACCTCCTCTAGGCCAAGATTCCCCTCCAGAGAGAGCATTCTATACGTAGAGGGCATCTAATTGATTTTGTGCAGAAGCAGTGAGCCTAGGGCATAAAGTATTCCACAGTTCAATCTTACAGTTGCTTTTATAGAGATCAACTGTTGGTGGGAACTTTTATGATCAACAGAACACGGTTGAGTCCATTTCCAGACAAAGGGTGCCCTGCTTGGGCTCTACCAGTCCAGTCCAGATGGTTAGCAGACATGGCAAGTTGGATTGGGTGAAAGTACTGTCATTCATGGCCCTGACCCTTTTTGAATCACTCTGATGTGGAGAGCAGTGCCAGAGGGTGGGAGAGCAGTGACTGAGATTGGGAGACTCTGGCTATGGCATGACCTCATGACTATGGCATGTCTGGTGCCTGGGATGTTTCTGTGCAAGAATACAAGATGCCTAGCTGCTGTGGTAATGCCCTGCATGAGGAGGCTCTGTGCAAGAGTCCTATCAACTCTGACCTTTATCTCAGGCACACAGCTTCTGGGAATAGAGGAAGTTTTATGCTAGAAAACCACAATGTTTGACCAGCTCTCCTACTCCTGAGCCTCTCCACTTAATAGTAACTTTAAACAATGGACTTTCTTGAGAGCTACACAAAGCTCCTGACATTGCCCTTCACACCTATGGATTGCAACTGCAGGAAAGCTACATAGATGTTCCTAGTTTCTGTAATTTTCCTAAATACAAAAAATAATGCTTACTAGAATTTAACCTGATAATAAGACATTTATAAATAAAGATTACTGGTATAATATCTACATCTCCATCAGAGAGCAGCATTCCACCATTATCTTCAAAATTTGCTTGTGTGAGTCTTCATTCTTCTAATCTCCCATCATCCCTTGCCATAACCCCAACTATGACCATGTTGGTTGTGGCACCCCCTGCCAATTCTGGTTACAGATCCAATTCCACGTTTCCACCAGATGAAAAAATAAATCATCCCTACAGTGCTGATACTCAAAAATCCTTCTCTGATTACAATAGGACAATCATGACAAGTCAAGAGCACTGGACTTGGGGTTATGTTCCATATTTATACTAACAGGCTGATTGAAGAGGCAACTCTTGTCAGGAAGGGACAGTTGTAAATTATCTTCCAGATTCTGTCAGGCCCTGAGTGGCAGACAGTGTGGTTAAGAGTATAGAATCTGGAGTCAACTTCCTAGATTTGAATCCTGACTTTCCTACCCATTAGCTCTGTGATTATGGACAAATTACTTATCCAAACTGTACATCATTTTTCTTAGTTTTAAAGTGAAGATGATAATAATAACATCCATCTGATAAGGATATTGTGTGGATTAGGGATAACATGTATAAAGTGCCAAGAAAAGTGTCTGACACAGCAGCATTCAACCCAAAAGGCTAATTTTCTAGGCCAGATCTGGTTTCTAACTGGCTGTGTGAACTTAAATATATCATGTTTCTTTTCCTTTGGACAATAGTTCCATAGTTTCTTATCCATAAATTGAGGGGGATTAGACTAGCTAGGTTTTGTGATGTCTTAAAAAAAACTTTCATGCTGACATTCTGTAGTTTAAAAGCTCAAAAAAGGGAGCATATAAACCACCCTCACTGGATTCATGCCAGTGGTTAAATGGTCTGGCTTTTCTGACAAGGGCAATAACCTGAAAGGATGGGAAGGTTTACTTATCAAAGCAGCTGATACTATGGAACATGTACAGTTGACCCAGGGATCTGAAGAGATCAAGCCCTTCCTCCAGTGATCTGGTCTCTGGTAAATGAATGGGACTAAAGAACATCATGCTAAGTGATGAAGCCACACTCAGAAAGTTAAGTGTTCAATATTTTCTCTCAAATACAGACAATAGAACAAAATAAGTGGGGAAAAAGAAGGGAAGATCCCATGAAAACAGAAGTGAGAGCAGTAGAGGAAGGTGATTGAGCGGGAAGGAGGAGGGATGGGAAGAGAGGAACTGCAAAATTAAATGGACCAAACTCTTCTATGTACATATATGAGTATACGACGATGAATTTCACCAAAATCTACAAAGTACCAATTTAAAAACCAATAACTATATAGAAGCAAGGCCAGTAGAGTAGAGGAAGGGGAACAGGGGAAGGGAGGAAAGTAGGGAAAGAAGAATTACTCCTAACTGAAATGGAGTAAATTATATTATATGCATGCATGAATATGTTAAAATGAACCCCACCATTATGTATAACTGTAATTTACTAATAGAAGAGCCTCCTGAGATGAAGTAGTTTCTGAGCGAGGGCTTAAAGATTTAGTGAAATTGTGTTATCAGAAGTGCAGGACTGGGCTGGGATATAGCTCAGTTGGTAGAGTGCTTGCCTTGCAAGCACAAGGCCTTGGGTTTGATAGTCACTACTACAAAAAAAATAATAAAAAAATAAAGAAGTGCAGGGCTTTTCAGATAAGGTAGTACCATGAGGCAAATGACAAATCTACAAGGGCAGATTTGGGGATGCAGAAGATCACTGTTGAGCAGAGCAGAAAGATGAGTGCTTTCAGGTTGGGATAAGTGAACTATATACTATACCATAAAATCAAACTGCAAACAGTAATCAGTATCCAAGAAATAAGTGGACAGTTTATGCCTGATCATTTTGTCATTTGGATATTAGGGGCTTCGATACTGAGCCTCAACATTAGGCATAGAAAATCTATATTGAACAAGTTGAATCATGTGCTATCTCAAAACACAGATGATTTAAGAATTTCATTTGGTTTCACATCGAAAAATAGACACAACATAAACAACAGCAAATAAACATAAATACGGCAAATAAATGTTGGAAATTTGGACGACCCTACTAGTCAGGTAAAATTCAGGACACCAAATGTACAAAATTACAACAGATTCACACACCAAGGCACATTATAATGAAAATACCCAACATACAAAACAAAGATAGAATTTTAAAGGATGTAAGAGAAAAGCATCAGACTACATTCAGGGGGAAACCAATACGGATATCAGCAGATTTCTCAGCCCAGAACCTAAAAACTAGAAGGGACTGAAACAACATATTTCAAGCTGTGAAAGAAAATGGATGCCAACAAAGAATCTTATACTCAGTAAAATTTGCCTTCAGATTTGAAGACAAAATAAAATCTTTCCATAATAAACAAAAACTAAAAGAATATACAAATAGAAAGCTTGCACTACAAAACATTCTCAGTAAAATATTCCATGAGGAAGAAATGAAAAGCAACAATGTAAGGCAGAAAAGGGAGAACTTCCCTAAAGGAATAGTCAATTAAAGAAGAAACCAAGTCAGATTAAAACCAAAAATAAACCAAAATGACCAGGGATACAAATCATACCACAATAATAACCCTGAATGTTAATGGCCTAAACTCATCAATCAAAAGACATAGACTGGCATATTGGATTAAAAAGAAAGACCCAGCAATATGTTACCTTCAAGAGACTCATCTCATAGATAAAGGTACCCACAGACTAAAGGTGAAAGGATGGGAAAAAACATACCACACACATGGACTCAGTAAAACAGCAAGGGTTTCCATCCTCATATCAGTTAAAGCAAATTTCAAACCTAAGTTAGTCAGAAGTGATAAAGAAGGATATCTCATACCGCTTAAGGGAAGCATAAATCAGCAAGACATAACAATCATAAATATTTATGCCCCCCAAAATGGCACATCCATGTACATCAAACAAATCCTTCTCAATTCCAGAAACCAAGTAGACCATAAAGCAATAATACTAGGTGACTGTAACACAACTCTCTCACCACTGGAAAGATCTTTCATACAAAAACTGAACAAAGAAACCACAGAAGTCAATAACGCAATCAATAATTTAGACTTAACAGACATATATAGAATATTCCACCCATCAATGAGCAAATACACTTTCTCCTTACCACCATATAGATCCTTCTCTAAAATAGACAATATGTTATGCCACAAAGCTACTCTTAGAAAATACAAAAAATAGAGATACTACCTTGTATTCTATCAGCTCATAATGGAATGAAGTTAGAAATCAATGATAAAATACAAAACAGAAACTATTCCAACACGTGAAGTC
The DNA here is from genome assembly GCF_902686445.1 of Sciurus carolinensis. Taxonomy (NCBI): domain Eukaryota; kingdom Metazoa; phylum Chordata; class Mammalia; order Rodentia; family Sciuridae; genus Sciurus; species Sciurus carolinensis. The sequence goes on from NC_062232.1 coordinate 47,292,944, forward strand.
TAAATAATATTCTATTGAATGATGTATGGATAACAGAAGACATCAGGAGGAGATAAAAAAATTCTTAGAGGTAAATGAGAACAATGAAACAACATATCAAAATCTCTGGGACTCTATGAAAGCAGTAATAGGAGGAAAATTCATTGCATGGAGCACATTCAAGAAAAGAATAAAAAGTCAACAACTAAATGACCAAACATTACAGCTCAAAGCCCTAGAAAAAGAACAGATCAACACCAAAATTAGTAGAAGACAGAAAATAGTTAAAATCAGAGCTGAAATCAATGAAATTGAAGCAAACAGAACAATGCAAAAAATCAACAAAACAAAAAGTTATTTCTTTGAAAACATAAACAAAATTGGTACACCCATAGCCACACTAATGAAGAGAAGAAGAGTGAAAACTCAAATTACTAAAATCCACGATGAAAAAGGAAATATCTCAACAGTCACTATTGAAATACAAAACATAATTAGAAGTTATTTTGAAAATCTCTACTCAAGTAAAATAGAAAATCTCAACGACATTGACAGGTTTCTAGAGACATATGATCCACCCAAACTGAATCTGGAGGACACACACAATTTAAACAGATCGATTTCAAGCAATGAAATAAAAGAAGTCATCAAAAGCCTACAACCAAGAAAAGTCCAGGAACAGATGGATTCTCAGCTGAGTTCTACAAGATCTTTAAAGAAGAACTTATTCCAATACTCCTCAAAGTATACCATGATAGAGAAGAGGAGGGAATACTTCTAAACTCACTCAATGAAGCTAGTGTCACCCTGATACTAAAACTAGGCAAAGATACATTAGGGAAAGAAAATTTCAGACCAATATCCCTAATGAACATAGATGCAAAAATTCTTAACAAAATTTTAGCAAATTACATACAAAAACGTATTAAAAAGATAGTGTGCCATGATCAAGTGGGTTTCATCCCAGTGATGCAAGATTGGTTCAACATCTGGAAATCAATAAATGTAATTCACCACATCAACAGACTTAAAGTTAAGAATCACATGATTATTTCAATAGATGCAGAAAAATCATTTGATAAAATACAGAATCCCTTCATGCTCAAAACACAAGAAAAAATACGGATAGTAGGAACATTCCTCAACATTGTAAAGGTATCTAAAGGTATCTGCTAAGTTCATGGCCAACATCATTCTAAATGGTGAAAAACTGAAAGCATTTTCCCTAAAAACTGGAACAAAGCAGGGATGCCCTCTTCCATCATTTCTATTCAACATCATACTTAAAACTCTAGACAGAGCAATTAGACAGACCAAAGAAATTAAAGGGATACGAATAGGAAAAGAAGAATTCAAATTATCACTATTTGCCAATGACATGATTCTATATTTAGAGGAGCCAAAAAATTCCACCAGAAAACTTCCAGAACTCATAAATGAATTCAGCAAAGTAGCAGGATATAAAATCAACACTTAGAGTCTAATTCATTTTTATTCACAACTGATGAATCCTCTGAAAGAGAATTTTGGAAAACTACCCCATTCACAATAGACTCAAAAAAAAAAAAAAACACTTGGGGATCAATCTACTAAAAGAGGTGAAAGACCTCTAAATGAGAACTACAGAACACTAAACAAAGAAATTAAAGAAAATCTTACAAGATGGAAAGATCTCCCATGTTCTTGAATAGGCAAAATTAATATTGTCAAAATGACCATACTATCAAAAGTGCTATACAAATTCAATGCAATTCCAATTAAAATCCCTATGACATGCCTCATATAAATAGAGCAAGCAATCATGAAATTCATTTGGCAGAATAAGAGACCCAGAATAGCTAAAGCAGTCCTTAGGAGGAAGAGCAAAGCAACGGGTATCACAAAACCAGACCTTCATCTGTACTACAGAGCAATAGTAACAAAAACGGCATGGTATTGTCACCAAAATAGACAGGTAGATCAATGGTACAGAATAGAGGACACAGAGACAAATACTCATAAATACAGTTTTATCATACTAGACGAAGGTGCCAAAAACATACAATGGAGTAAAGATAGGCTCTTCAACAAATGGTGCTGGAAAATCTGGAAATCCTTATATAGTAAAATGAAACAAAACACCTATCTCTCACCCTGCACAAAACTCAACTAAAAAATGGATCAAACCTCGGAATTAGACCAGAGACCCTGCACCTAATAGAAGAAAAAGTAGGTCCAAATCTTCATCATGTTGACTTAGGACCAGATTTCCTTAACATTACTCCCAAAGCACAAGAAATAAAAGGAGGAATCAACAACTGGGATATATTCAAACTAAAAAGCTTTCTCTCAGCAAAGGAACCTCTCAACAATGTGAAGAGAGAGCCTACAGAGTGGGAGGAAATCTTTGCCACACACACTTCAGATAGACCACTAATCTCCCGAATCTATAAAGAACACAAAAAAATTTACACCATAAAAACAAATAACCCAATCAATAAATGGGGTAAGGAACTTGGCAGACATTTCACAAAAGAAAATATACAATCAACAACAGATATATGAAAAAAAGTTCAACATTGCTATTAATTAGAGTAATGCAAATATAAACTACCCTAAAATTCCATCTTACCCAAATTAAAATGGCTATTATCAAGAATACAAGCAACAATAGGTGTTGGTGAGGATGTGGGGGAAAAGATACACTCATACTTTGCTGGTGGGGTTGCAGATTAGGGCAGCCACTCCTGAAGGCAGTGTGGAGACTCCTTAGAAAACTTGGAAAGGAACCACCATTTGACCCAGCTATCCCATTCCTTGGCCTATACCCAAAGGACATAAAATCAGCATACTACAGACATGCAGCTACATCAGTGTTCATAGCTACTCAATTCACAATAGCCAGATTGTGGAACCAACCTAGATACCCTTCAATATATGAATGGATAAAGAAACTGTGATATATATATATATATATATATACACACACAATGGAATATTACTCAACCATAAAGATGAATAAAATTGTGGCATTTGTTGGTAAATGGGTGGAGTTGGAGAATATCGTGCTAAGTGAAATAAGCCAATTCCAAAACACCAAAGGCCGAATGATTTCTCTGATAAATGAATGATGATACATAACAGGGGGTGGTGGGGAGACAAGAATGGAGGAAGGATGGATTATATAGAGGAAAATGAGGGGTGGGGACATGGCGGGGGAAGGAAAAACAACAGAATGAGACAAAGGGCATTACCCTATGTACATGTATGATTATGCAATGGGGGTGTCTTTACTTCACGTACGACGAGAGAAACAATAATTGTACCCCATTTGAGTACAGTAAATAAAAATAAAAATAAAAATAAATTAAAATGAGTTCCCTGGTTTCACTAAACATATCCTGGGAAGGATAGAGGAATATTGACACTTTAAACACCTTACCAATGAAATAAAAGGAAGAAGAAAAAAATTTTGGAAAGGAAATCATAAGAATGGAACACAAAAGCAGCAAATTCAGTTTTTATTATTAACCCTGACTTACTTAAATATCTATTTATGTGTATATATTGCTAAAAACAGTGTAGTTCTTGGTTTCAGAGCAGGCTGTGTACATTATATGGGAGGGAATCATCTCCGTGAATCAGGAACCACCTCTCTAGTGTTGGGGGTAGTGGCAGAATACATTAAACATAGCATGAAGCTGAATGAGTTGGTGAACTGCTCAGTTCACAGAGGGAAATAAATGAATCTACTCTTGCTCTTGTGTCCCATATACATGATTCTCCACTCCTAGCTCCAGCAAGGCACCCCAACATCTCATTCCAAATCTAATTAATGCATATTAATACTAATGTTGATAATAATCTCTTATACATGAATTATCCTTTAAAAATTACACAGAACTTTTCCATTATCATCTTTCAAGAGATCTTTACAGCAGTTCTCCTTGAAAGTTTGTATTAGTTTTTTAATTAGTTGTGTGTGACTCTGAAATACTTCAACCTCCCTTATTTCTCATCTACTAATCTGCAATTAAAATCCACTAAACTCTCATGAATATTAAATTAAATAATGAATGTGAAAGTCCTTTATAAACTTTCAAAAATAGAGATCAGGGATGGGAATATAATTCAGTGTTAGAGCATTTGACTAGCATGCACAAGGACCTAGGTTCAATCTCCAAACCTGGAAAGAAAATAGAGATTTGCTTGAAACAAAAGTACAAAGCTACTCATAGTTGCAAAAGTTGAAATAACCTTGCCAAGAGATCTGCGAACTGTAGAGAACAAAAATATAGATGGCCCAATTCTCTAGGGAGAGAAATGCACCCCATGCATACCACTGCTCTGCACTCTCTCGTGGTTCCCTTTATTATCCTTGCATCATCATGGGAAGTGGAAACTGGATATAATTCTCACAGAAGCTACCAGTGAAATGGGAGAGTGAGTGAGTACGTTAGGGTGGTCCCTGAGAGAAGAATAGGGAGAATAGAGATTTTATGTAATACAAAGGCTGGGAAGCAGAAAAACTACAATCCAAGTCTCTTTGCAGTCTGTGTTTCAGACCACTTAAATTCCACCAGTCAGGTCAACTAACTCATGATTTGAAATTGTAACTGAGTTAAGTGATGAAAATGGCAGCAATAAGCAAGGCATTTGTTTTTGCTCATATGCATTTAGTAGTCATGGTATGGCTCTGGAGCAATACTCCTTGAAGATTTCTGTTCCCCAGGACAGAACAAAAGTGCAATCATAATTGTAACCAGTAATTGAGGCAGCAGTTTTATAATCAGTCTCCTGATCCTGGTTGACAAGAGCAGGGTTTGTGTGTTTGTGTGTGTGTGTGTGGTGCTGAAAACAAACCCAGGGCCTCATGCACAAACACTACCACTGAGCTGTACTCCCAATCCCAGCAACGGTTTTCATGACAATTATTATGGAAGTCATTCCTTGAGACACAATTAGAGTCTAATCTGCCAATTTTCAACAATTTTGGAAATATTCAATGCACTATATTCAGTATATTTCTTTCTTAAAAGAGTTAGAGCAATTTGTATTATCTGTAACTGAACTTTGAATAGCACAGAGTTCAAATAGTCTAAATAAATAAAATTTCCATTATTTCTAAATAATTATTATCTGTCTATATCCAAGTCAATCAAATAAACAACTATTAGAATTCAATAGGTGGAGCAGATACGATGAATACAAACAATCCAAAAACTTTCCCATAAAACAAAAAACAATCAGAAACTATAACTACAGAAAATGTATTTTCCATAATAGGTACAAAAATGACTAAATTACCATGAATAAACCAAATGCATGTGTGACATTATAAAAGAAAACCATTTTACTAAAATACTAACTTGCATAAATAGAGATATATTATTTGTTCCATATTAAAACATTCATTACTGTAAATTACTAATTCTTCATGAGATATTTATAATATAAGTGAAATTCCAGTCAAATTCCCAACAGGATGCTTTATGGAACTTGAAAAACTAGTTATAAAGTTCTTCTACTGTATTTTTTCACAATTGCCCAGACATGAAATCAACCTGTATCCATCAATAGATCAATGGATAAAGAAAATGTGATATATATATACACACACACTGAAATATGATTCAACTTTAAAAAGAAGGAAGTCCTGTCATTTGCAACAAAATGAGTAAAACTGGAGAACCTTATATTATGTGAAATAAACCACATATAGAAAGACAGATATTGCATGATCTCACCTATATATAGAATCTACAAAATTTGAACTTTCAGGGACATAAAACAGAACAGTGGTGATGGCAAGGGTAATGGAAGGAAATGTTCAAACGATATAAAGTTTCTGTCAGATGCAAGAAATAAGTTCTGTAGATCTATTGCAAAGCATAGATTTTACATTTGAAAATTGATAACAATAGATTTGACACATCCTCACCACAAAAATGATAATTATGTGCAAAGATAAATAGGTCAATTCATTTAGTATGGCAATTATTTCACAAATACATGCATCAAAACATCAGGTTCTGTATCTTAAATATACATTATTTTTATCTTTTATGCCTCAATGATTCTCTTGTCATATGAGAGGATTTACCTGGATAAGAAACACACAGTGTTTTAACAAAAAGGAAGTCCTTCCTAATAGTTAAAATTTCAGGTGTCAGTGGTGGAGAGTTTTGCGGAAGGGAAGGGATGAGTCTCTCTGAATCTCTTCAAGTCCCACCACAATTTTTGTCAATGATAAAGAAAGGAATGCAGAGCATATTCTTGTTGGGGTGATGAGAGGACAGAACAGTATGGGAGCATTATTATAATGACAGGCAACCTGTCAATTTTAGTAATCCCCTCGAAACTAAGAGAGGCAGATGTGGTTTTCTGGTGAGAGTTGAGACCTATATTCATATACTCAGGTTTTAAGCTCTGACACTAGAATTTCCCAGTGATATCATCCTAGGCAAACAAAGCACTAAACTTTACTCTTTACTTTCAGTTTCCTCTTAGGTAAAATAGAATTAAGGGCAAAGTATTGTTACACTCTCTCTTAGAGTTGTCATGAGGAACGCTATGTAAATGAGGAAGAACTAAACAATTGGTAGTTGTTAGTCCTCTATTCTGCTTCTACCCACCGAAAAATTAGCATGCTAAAAAAAAATAACTTGGTATCAATCAAGACAAAAGTTTCCTGGCTCTAGATCATGTGCAAGGTTCATCATTATCTCTGGGTTAAGATAAATAATTATATTTGGTTGGTTGATAATGAAAAAAAAAACTGAGCCAAATAACTGAATTTTCTATGAAAGACAAGTAGGTTAAAATTACTCTTCTCTTTATTTCCTCAACTCCAAATTTAAAAATCAATATCATTAGTAGGAACATACCTGAACATTGTAAAGGCTATTTATGCTAAGCCAACGGCCAACATCATTCTTAAAGGAGAAAAACTAAAACCATTCCCTTCAAAAACGGAACAAGACAGGGATGTCCTCTTTCACCACTTCTATTCAACATTGTCCTCGAAACTTTAGCCAGAGCAATTAGGCAAACCAAAGAAATTAAAGGGATACGAACAGGAAAAGAGGAACTTAAGCTGTCACTATTTGCTGATGACATGATTCTATATTTAGAGGATCCAAATAACTCCTCCAGAATACTTCTAGACCTCATCAATGAATTCAGCAAAATAGCAGGCTATAAAATCAACACACATAAATCTAAAGCATTTTATATGCAAAGATGAAATAGTTGAAAGGGAAATGAGAAAACAACTCCATTTGCAATAGCCTCAAAAAAACAATAAAATACTTGGGAATCAATCTAACCAAAGAGGTAAAAGATCTCTACAATGAAAACTACTAAACATTGAAGAAAGAAATTGAGGAGGACCTTAGAAGATGAAAAGATCTCCCATGCTCTTGGATAGGCAGAATTAATATTGTCAAAATGGCCATACTTCCAAAAGTGCTATACAGATTCAATGCAATTCCAATTAAAATCCCAATGATGTACCTTACAGAAATAGAGCAAGCAATCATGAAATTCATCTGGAAAAATAAGAAACCCAGAATAGTTAAAGCAATCCTTAGCAGGAAGAATGAAACAGGGGGTATTTCAATACCAGAACTTCAACTATACTACAAAGCAATAGTAACAAAAACCGGCATGGTATTGGCACCAAAATAGACAGGTAGATCAATGGTACAGAATAGAGGAGACAGACACAAACCCAAATAAATACAATTTTCTCATAGTAGACAAAGGTGCCAAATATATGCAATGGAGAAAAGATAGCCTCTTCAACAAATGGTGCTGGGAAAACTGGAAATCCACATGCAAAAGAATGAAACTAAATCCCTATCTCTCACCCTGCACAAAACTCAACTCACAATAGATCAAGGACCTTGAAATCAGACCAGAGACCCTGCATCTTAGCAGGGTCTTGTTGGCTTAGGATCAGACTTCCTTAACAGGACTCCCATAGCACAAGAAATAAAACAAGAATCAATAACTGGGATAGATTCAAACTAAATAGCTTTCTCTCAACAAAGGAAACTATCAGCAATGCGAAGAGAGAGCCTACAGAGTGGGAGAATATCTTTGCCACTCATACTTCAGATAGAGCACTAATTTCCAGAATCTATAAAGAATTCAAAAACCTCTACACGAAGAATACAAATAACCCAATCAACAAATGGGCTAAGGAAATGAACAGACACTTCAGAGAAGAAGATCTACAAGCAATCAACAAACATATCAAAAAATGTTCACCATCTTTAGTTATAAGAGAAATGCAAATCAAAACTACCCTAAGATTCCATCTCACCCCAATTAGAATGGCGATTATCAAGAATACAAGCAACAATAGTTGTTGGAGAGGATGTGGGGAAAAAGGTATACTCATATATTGCTGGTGCGGCTGCAAATTAGTGCAGCCACTCTGGAAAGCAGTGTGGACATTCCTTAGTAAACCTGGAATGGACCTACCATTTGACCCAGCTATCCCACTCCTTAGCCTATACCCAAAGGACTTAAAATCAGCTTAGTACAGAGATACAGTCACATCAATGTTTATAGCTGCTCAATTCACAATAGCCAGACTGTGGAACCAACCTAGATTTCCTTCAATTGATGAATGGATAAAGAAACTGTGGTATATATATACAATGGAATATTATTCAGCTATAAAGAATAATAAAATTATGGCATTTGCAGGCAAATGGATGAAATCGGAGAATATCATGCTAAGTGAGATAAGCCAATCTCAAAAATCCAAAAGACAAATGATCTCACTGATAAGCGGATGATGAAACATAATGGGGGGTGGGAGGGGGGCAAGAATGGAGGAAGGAGGGACTGTATAGAGGGCAAAGAGAGGTGGGAGGGGTTGGGGGAATGAAAAAATAATGGAATGAATCAAACATCATTACCCTATGTAAATGTATGATTACGCAAATGGTATGCTGTTACTCCATGTACAGAGAAAGAGCATGTATTCCATTTGTTTACAGTAAAAATAAATTTAAAAAATAATCAATATCATTCAGATTCATGTCCCTCAAATTGGGGTTCTCATGTCACACACAAAACCTCATTTTTAGAACTTGATGTGAAAAGGTGAGGTGAAGGCAAAAAATTAAATTTAAAATAAAACTTAATTTTTTAAAAAAATTGTATATGTATAAGTATCATCAGCAGATTCTCAGTCTTTAATATTGATCACCCTTATTTGTTTTTTTTTTCTTTTTTTTGTTAAAATAGAGAAATTTTATGATTAGCGTGTGGATGAAAATTTTGGAAACTATGTTGTGAAGCAAGGAATTTTCATCTATAGCAATACATTGCAAAAAGTAGATGCATTTCAAATTGTGGTGTTTACATGCAATGGGACACGACGTAGCAATAGGAAGGAAAGAACTACAACTATCCATGACAATTTGGATTTATTTCCAATAAGAAAGACACTAAGAATATATATTGGTTATCACTCAATTTATGTAAAGTACAAAAACAAAATTATTCCATGTTATTAGAAGAAAGAATAATAGTTATATTGGGGAGAATTGTGTTGATAGAGCATAGAAGGGGCATTCCTGGGATGCTGATAATGTTGTTTCTTGATATCAGTGCTGGTCACAAAGGTGTGTTTAATTTGTTAAAATATATCAATTTGTACACCTTATGATCTCTGTGTATACTTTTCTGCGTATTTTATATTTCTTTTTTTGTTTTGTTTGGTTTATTTTTTCACAGAACCAACTATTTTTTCAATTTTTTTGATTGTTTCTTTTGTTTCAATTTCATTGATTTCAGCTCTGATTTCAACTATTTCCTGTCTTCTTCTACTTTTGGTGTTGCTCTGTTCTTCTTTTTCTAGGGTTTTGAGTCATAGTGTTAGGTCATTTATTGGTTGATTTTTTCTTCTTTTATTGAATGCACTCCATGAAATAAATTTTCATCTAAGAACTGCTTTCATAGTGTCCCAGTGATTTTGATATGATATATCTTTGTTCTCGTTTACCTCTAAGAATTTTTTAATTTCCTTCCTGATATCTTCTGTTATCCATTCATCATACAATAGTGTATTATTTAATCTCCAGGTGTTGGAGTAGTTTCTGGTTTTTACTCTGTCATTTATTTCTAATTTCAATCCATTATGATCTGATAGAATACAAGGTAGTATCTCTATCTTCTTGTATTTGCTAACAATAGTTCTGCGGCATAATATATGGTCTATTTTAGAGAAGGATCCACGTGCTGCTGAGAAGAAAGTGTATTCGCTCTTGGTTGGATGGTATATTCTATAAATGTCCATTAAATCTAAATTATTGATTGTGTTTTCTAGTTCTATGGTTTCTTTGTTCTATTTTTGTTTGGAGGATCTGTTCAGTGATGAGAGAAGTGTGTTAAAATCACCTAATATTATTGTGTTGTGGTCTATTTGATTTCTGGCATTGAGAAGGATTTGTTTGACCGTACATGAATGAGCCACTGTTTGGGGCATAGATATTTATGATTGCTATGTCTTGCTGATTGATGCTTCCCTTAAGCAGTATGAAATGTCCTTCTTTATCCCTTCTGACTAACTTTGGCTTGAAGTCCACATTATCTGAAATGAGGATGGATACTCCAGCTTTTTTGCTGAGTCCATGTTCATGGTATGTTTTTCCCCATCCTGTCACCTTTAGTCTGTGGGTATCTCTTTCTATGAGATAAGACTCTTGCAGACAGCAAATTGTTAGATCTTTCTTTTTAATCCAATCTGCCAGTCTAAGTGTTTTGATTGATGAGTTCAGGTCATTAACATTCAGGGTTATTATTGAGATATGATTTGTATTCCCAGTCATTTGGCTCATTTTTTTTTTGACACGACTTGATTTCTCATTTATTTGGTAGTTCGTTTAGGGTAGTTCCTCCCTTTGCTGATTTATATTGTTGTTTTTCATCTCTTCCTCATGGAATATTTTGCTAAGAATGTTCTGTAATACCGGCTTTCTTTTTGTAAATTCTTTTAGCTTTTGTTTATCATGGAAGGATTTTATTTTGTCTTCAAATCTGAAGGTAAGTTTTGCTGGGTATAAGATTCTTGGTTGGCATCCATTTTCTTTCAGAGCTTGAGATATGTTGTTCCAGGCCCTTCTAGCTTTTAGGGTCTGGATTGAAAAAGCTGCTGATATCCGTATTGGTTTCCCCCTGAATATAATTTGATTCTTTTCTCTTGCAGCCTTTAAAATTCTGTCTTTATTTTTTATGTTAGGTATTTTCATTATAATGTGCCTTGGTGTGGGTCTGTTGTAATTTTGTGTATTTGGAGTCCTATAAGCCTCTTGGACTTGATTTTCCATTTCATTCTTCAGATTTGGGAAATTTTCTGATATTATTTCATTGAATAGATTGTTCATTCCTTTGGTTTGTTTCTCTAAGCCTTCCTCAATCCCAATAATTCTTAATTTTGGCCTTTTCCTGCTATCCCATAGTTCTTGTAGATTCTGTTCATGATTTCTTACTGTCTTCTCTGTTTGGTCAACTTTGTTTTCAAGATTAAATATTCTTTCTTCGATATCTGAGGTTCTGTCTTCCAGGCATTCTATCATATTGGTTATGCTTTCTATTGAGTTTTTAACTTGGTTTATTGTTTCCTTCATTTCAAGGATTTCTGTTTGTTTTTTTTTCAATATCTCTAACTCTTTATTGAAATTATCTTTTGCTTCCTGTATTTGCTCTTTTAACTGTCCATTGGTGCGATCATTCAATGTCTGCCTTTGCCCTTTCATCTCCTCCTTCAATGCCTGCATTTGCTCTTTCATCTCCTCATTTGCTTCCCTGATCATTTTGATTATGTACATTTTGAACTCCCTTTCTGACATTTCTTCTGCCACACTCTCATTGGATCTTATTGCTATACCGCCTAGGTTTTTTGGGACATTTTCTTTCCTTGTTTTCTCATATTGTTTAGGTATCTACCCCTCTAATAGTGAAACTCTGGGATATTGCAGAATTCCTCTATTGACTAATATTGTCTCTGTAGATTTCCAATAACTCACCTCTTAGCCTTCAGTAGCCTGAAGTCTTGGAGGAATTTGATAATGCGGTGCTCCACTTGGAAGCTGGCCTTTTAGGGGTGGTGGCCTTCAGGTGGGGTATATTCCCCAGTGGCTCTGAGTTGGTCCCGAGTCTCTCAATACCTCCTCTTCTTGGCTCCTGGGTCTTGTCAAAGGTCCTGTAGCCTCTTGTAGGCGTCTCAGGAAGGGAGTTGCCCTTCCAATGATGATGGCCACACCCTCAGGAGTAATTTAAAATGCTCACAACAGCCTATAAAGGAGCCTCTGGCTAACTCTGTGATGGTGACAAACCTCGGCATGGTGGTCTGGTGGGGTTTTTCAGTGATGGCATCTGTCTTTGGCCTGGTGGTTGGGTGGGTTGGCTACCCGCCACCCAGCTCCTCGAGGCAGGCGGGTTAGGTGCCCGCCTGCTACCTCCACAATGCAAGTGGCCTGACTTGCCCACCAGCTTGCTCCGCGACTGAGACCAACCAGTGATGGCACCAACCTAGGTTCAGGGGTCAGGCGGGATTTCTCAGTTATGATGTCTGTCCTTGACCTGCTGGCTGGGTGGGATAGCTGCCCACCACCTACGTCCACGATGTAGGCGGCCTCACTCAGCCACCAGCTCGCTCCGTGGCTATGTTCAACTAGTCTATTTTATATTTCAATAGAAAAAAAAATTTAAATGCATTTTAAAATGACTACCAGGTTACCATATCTCTAGGAGATATAAATTCATGCACTTTGACTACTACTGATACTGAGGTAAAAAGAAAAGCAATGGTCCAGTTAGTCCTGCATTATGGGACAAAAGGAAGCAATGCTTCCTGAAGACAAGAATAATGGGTTCCAAAGCAAGGATAAACCTCATTGTAACTCATCTCACTTCTTACAATGCCAGAATTCAGGTAAAAATCTGAGAAATTAAAATAGGTAAGAAGGAGACACAGAAGAAGAAGAAAAGATTAAAAATTTAATTCAGATGTTCTATAAATTTTCCAGACCTGTCATTCCCTAAGCCAGGCTCTCTCCCAGGACTGTCTTTCACAAATTTCTGGAAAATCTTGAAATCTCCTTGTGCACTGTTCATTGGCCCACCAATAAATAGATTATAAGAGATACAACATATTAAGAAACCCTTAATTTAGGGGACTTCCCAGTGTTATCTACCAGTTAGATAATGGAGGCCACATTAGCTTAAAGATCCTGAGAATGACCACACCACCATAAACCATCTTGAGATCACCAACTCACTTCATCCCTGCAAACTCCCATACCCACTCCTCACCATTTACTTTACAGGAGTCAGGAACTCCAAAATTTCATCTGTCTCTCTTGAATGACCTGCATTCTTCCTTCAATGTATATTCCTTGTTTTCCTAAATCAATTTCTGTGCCTTTACTGACATGTGCTCAAATTGTTTTCCATCACATATGTCAAGTACTCCACTTGTCCTGAGTCAAGTTCCACCCACCCTCTCCCTAGCAACTCCTAGGAACACTTTTCCTGGAGATATCTCTTCTCCCATGACAGAACCATGTTCTATCCAAGCTTGGAAATAGCCAAGTTTTCCTTCTTAATACTAGAATATAAATGTGGGCAAAATATTTTACTTCATTTCTCTAGGCTCTGAGAAAAAAACAAATGAGCAAAAGTCAGACCTAGAACCCAGTATCCTAACTCTCAGGTTACTCTTCCTTTCCACTGCCCCAAATTAGTTCCAGAATGTTGCCTGCACATCAAATTTCAGAATCCTAGTGATGCAAGGATGGAAATTGCCTGTATACACTGCACAAAACTGGAGGAAAACCTCTGTCTACAGAAATTATAAATATCCCATCAGAAAGATAAATGTGAACAAGTTTGTTTTCCCACCTCCTCATTCCTCTCCAGCCAAAAAAATATTAAATCCATAAATGATTAAGTATCATGATAAGTGCTTTAATTAACAACCTCATGCTAATTCAACCCTGGGCTTCCAGATCTCTGCATTGTCATTAAATGTTGAAAAACATGCCCTTGTGTACTGACTTCTAATTACAGGACCCTACTAAATTGTAAGGACAAGAGCTCAAATCAAAGTTGTTTGCTTTGTTCTCACAAAGAGACACAGCCCACTACCCTGTGTTCCTTATTTTCCCAAGTCCTCCCACTTACCAACATGCAGCCCCACACCCTCCCAAACTTTCCAGCTCCCCAACCCACCACATGGACTTCTATTTAAAGAAACCAATGAAATAAAGGACCATGTTTGAAATTCAAAATAGGACTTCATGGTGAAACAAATATTCAGATGTCGTCAAGAATGACCAGCTCAACAAAACTTGGCCCTTAGGTAAGAGTGAGTTACCTGATTTCCTTCATCCTCAGTGACTCACAGTCGAGAGAGAGTTGTAGAATAATACTAACAATTATGATAAGCTAGGTTATGAAAACAATGAAAATGGCTTTTTTAGGGAAGTGTGTGAATAATTTTAAAAGTTGATTGACTCTCCCTCCTTTAGCATTTAACTATTTATTTAAATCATATTTTAAATAATTCACAAAATATTTTCACAGTTTACACTAAACTGAAACATCTGAATTTAATAGCAGAAGAAACAAACAACTCAGACTCCTCTTGTCCAGAACAAGTGAGACCATTTTTCTGTTGTGTGCCATTCCAGTTTGAAACACATTGCTTTTGTCCAGCATCTTGTTATCACTGAGTTAGTCTACTCACCACAAAAGGAAAGACTAACAGTGCTAGAGATTGGCAACTGTGGGAAGGCATGGTCCTAAGCCAAAATGACAGTGACAAGGCAATTCTATGGTTCCCCCATGGCTTTCTGCGGTCAAACATATGAAACAAACATGATTTTCTTAGACACAGGCATGTAACCTTTTTCTGTACCAAGCCTGGGACATGGGCTACTAAAGGTAATATTTGTCAAAGGTTTTCCAGCTCCTCAAGTATGTACATGTAGGGGCAAGTGGGAAAAAGAACCACACCTAAAACAAATTCCTTTCATATCTCCAAAGGATGGGGAATTAAAATGTGTAAGTTCTGCACGAATTAATTTAATGGAATATAGATGACCTGACCACATGCAGAGCATACTCTGTTAAGTAAAACAAAACAAAACAAAAATGCTTACAACTCAATAAGATATATTCTCTGATTAGTGAGAATACTGCTTAAAATGTCACCTCCTCCTGATCCACCTCTGAGACTAGATAGTTATTTACATACTCTCATAGAAAAGGCTTCGGATTTTCTCTAGTCTTTGATGTTCTCTATAATAGCAGCTTAATTCTTATGTCACTGAAGTCTTGTGAAAATTTAACAATGTAACATATATGAAAACTAAATATTTCATATCTGTTATTCCAATTTATCTTATTAGAAACTAGTTTATAATATCTATGAAGGAAAGACCACATATGCAATTCCTTTTTCTTTACACTGCTGCACATAAAGCATAGTGACTTGTATATAAATGATATTCAGAAGATGCAGGTTTATTAATAATGCATACAGGAATAAATTGGATCAATCTGATGTTATAATACACTGATTTACAGGTATATAATTTTCAATAAATTATATAATGATTTAGTTGCTTAGTTATTTATGTAATATCCATCTACTGAAAAGAATTAAGTCAGGGAACCTAGGTTCTTCCAATTCCAACTTTGCCAGTAATTGTGTAACATTGCATCCTCACTTTAAGCCACAAATTTCTCCATCTGTGAAAGAAGTCCGAGTGATTGCATATATTGAATTATAATTTTTATTAAGAATCTACTATGTTCTGGGCATTATGGTTTGGCTAGTAAAAATCTTAATAGATTCATTCCCTCTTTATTTTCTAGTGAATGTGCTTTCTAAAATTCTATGATTCTAGGAAGACAATTAATACTTCCATTTATACCTACAGAGGATTAATTACCATAGGAATTGACGCTCCACTATGAAAAACTAGAAAGCTAGAGAAAAGCTATACAGCTACTTTTTGAGACATTCATAAGAGACAATGCAGGGTAATAATTCCTGAGAAAGGAAATAAATTTTATGAGCCCAAGGAATACAACAATCCAAGAATATACAAAACAACCTTATAAAACAAAAATAATTGAAGGATTAATGATTTCAAGATTATTAAATGATTGCAAGATTATTAAATCAAGACAGTCTGGTATTGTAAACCTATGAAAGAGAATAGAGATTCCAGAAATAGACCCACAAGTATATGGCCAATTGATTTTCAAGATGCAACATGTCAAGAAAATCCATTAGAGAGGGACAGTTTTATCAAAATACTGCTGAAATAATTAAATATTCATAGGCAAAATAAATAGTCATCAATCCTTAATTACAGGATATTAATTAAATTAATTCAAAATAAACATAATCCTAAATGCAAAAACTAGAACTGGAAAACACCAAAATATTCATAATTATGGATCATCAAAATTCCTCAGTAAATGTAAATCATGAAACATCAGTGAAAACATTGTTAAATAAGACTACTTGTCAAAAGACACCATTACCAAACTATAAAGGCAAATCACAGAGTAGGATCAATATTAACAATACATAGAAGGCCAACTGAGTATAACAGGGCTGAGCAGTGTTCCCTGAGTGGTGTGAACATGAATGCCAGAAGACTTGGATCTCAACTAAAAGACAGTATTCCAGTTTCAGAACTTTCAGCACGTGGACCTTTTGAAAGTCATGATCTTCTTCAAAAAGGTTTTACTTGTGTGAAAAATGAACTTTTGCCCAGTCATCCTCTTGAATTATCAGAAAAAAAAAATTCCAGCTCAACCAAGATAAAATGAATTTTTCTGCACTGAGAAACATCCAAGGTCTATTAGCTCCTCTAAAATTACAAATGGAATTTAAGGCAGTGAAGCAGGTACAGCATCTTCCATTTCTTTCAAGTTCAAATCTTTTCCTGGATATTTTGAGGGGTAATGATGAGTTATTGGATTTGAAGATATTCTTAAAGATCCATCTCAAAGTGAACTAATGGGTGAACCACATTTAATGGTATAATATAAACTTGGTTTACTGTAAGATAGTATGCTGTTCATGAATCAGAGGGGCTGCAACTTGTTAGAGTTTTCTTTTGTTATAATTTGATGTATACAACATTAAAAGCACTGACACATGAGATTATGCCTAAATAGTACCCGTAATTATTTGAAATTATTTCAGTCTTCAATTTATGACCATGTGACAGTTGAAAGCACTAAAAGGAAGATGATTTTCAAGCTCCTAATTTATAGTAAAACCATAGCTTTCTTTGTCATTCAAAACTATTTTTCAGAAATATTATCACTTGTCAACAGGTTCTAATTTAATCTAATTTCTAGATATTCCATAAGTGTAATATTTAAAAATAACCAGTATCAATATTTCAGTCTACCAACTTCATAGCAACATCTTTCATAATAAACATTTGTAATTGATTTCAACGACAGCACCTCAAATTGAGTACAGAAAATATTTATCATGTTTCAGTATAGTCTGTGAGAAGGATATTTGTTAAATTGATGGTCTATTAGAATTATGACAATTTGATTTTTTTATGATGAAAAGTGTAATTCCAAGGGTTTTGATTTTATCTTTAAGTGAAAAATTAAAGCAAACAGCAGATGTAAACTCTAGTATTTGATATATGAGCAAACAACACTGTTAAAGAAGAGTAAAACTCATTTTTATACATGCTATGCATCCCTAAAAAAATTTCATAATAATTTTTTTAAGCAATTTTCACCATGATTACTCTTCTTTAAAGCATTCTTTTTGAACTTGCCATATAAAAATTAAAGATTTTTAGAACATTAGTGCATGGGTCATTTTCCATGAATTCTAAAATATATTTTGATTATCAGTTTTTTAGGAATATCTTTTATGTAATTATTGATTTAAAACTATCAATATTTAGAGACATTTTTGGTGTCACAACTTTAGGTGGGCTACTACTGGCATCGAGTGGGTAGGAGCCAGGAATATAGCTACAATACATAGGACATTAATTTATGGTCATGTAAAAAACTGAAAACACTAGAGAAATGACTTCAAATCTCAATTTTTATTGAAAAGGTAGCCTTCTATGTTTTAAAAAATAATTACCAATGAATATTCTAGAATTGTCTGCATCTACAGTTTACTCTCTGCAACCAAAATTTACTTAGTTCAAAAATGTCAGTTGTGCCAAGGTTGGCAAATATTGAGATAAATCAGATGTTACATTAACAAAAAATCTCTCTTGCTTTGGCTACTGAAATTAAACTTAAAATTGTCTTTGCCAATTCACTCTATACATAAACAATGAGAAAATATATAAATAAAAAAGACTCACTAATTGATTATTTCTAGATATATTTGCTTTCAACTAGTTGGAGATTTCTGTTCCCTTGTTGTAGAAATAATACATTCCCCTCCTGACCAGCAGAGAGCATTATGAAAATAATCAGTGTAGTTTGAATGGAAAATCTGAAGTTTTAAATTTAGAAAATGGTACTCTTGGATAGTGCTTACTTTCTGTTGATCGTTTTGTTTCCTCTCTTCACTTTTACCTTCTTTCCTTTTATGTCAGTGGTTCTCATCCCCGAATGCATGTAAGGACTAGTCTAGAGTGGATCCTAACAAGCACATTTTTGAGACACTCCTCAGGGCTGAGATCCTTTAATCTACATGCTTGCTTTTCTTTCCTTATTTGCTTTGCCTTCTTATTAGCATGAGTTATTCAAAAGTTTTCTAGTGTCTCTTAATCTGCAGTCTACAGTGGGAAATTATTTGGATTCCTTCAAAAGGCAGTTGCAGGTCCCTCTGAGTTACTTCCAAACTTTTCAGGTAGGCATTCTTTTTTTAGTTTAGATGTTATGATTTTTGGAGAATTAGTTTAGTATTTCCCTTGCCACTATTGTGTTTCTTAAATAATAGTGTGAGTTCAGGGTCCTTCATCCTTCACAGGTTAGTATCCAACCTAATGGAAGAACTGAGTTTTCTGCTTCTGCATTCATGCTCTCAGTATTTCATATCTGACACCAAATGTGTCAGCAGTTCTACAGCAGACTCCTGTAGGGTGCCTTATTATTTAATTAATTTAAAGGTGTCTAACTTTAATTGGAGTCCCATAAGACCACTCCCACTTCAGGTACCAATCTCAAGTCCAGGGTTGTGACTTATATTTCTGGTGGACTAGCTATAAATTTGTGGTTCCCATGATCCTCCTCTGGTTCAGTAATTTCGGAGGACAACTCACAAACTAAGGGAAACACAGTTAGCCATTTATTTTAAAGACTGGTACAAAGGACACAGATGAACAGACAGGTGGAAGAGATGCATAGGGCAAAGTATGTGGGAAGAGGCTTGCAGCTTCCATTCCTCTCCATGTGTGACACCCTCCATGTGTTCACAAACCTGGAAGTTCTGAGTCTCATCTTTCAGGGATTTTTATGCAACCTGTGTTATGTAGTCATGACTGGTTTATATAACTCTATTCCCAGCCCCTATTCTTATCCTAGGGAAGGAGGGATTGTGGGGAAAGTTCCAAGCTTCTCATCAATATCAATACCTGATTAAATTTTATTAACATTAAAATAATAAGAGATAGAAGCATACCTAATGGTAATGCAACCTAATGCTATATTCAGCCTTTTAATATGTATATGAGGACAAAGGAGTTGGTAGATTTTACCATCTGGAAGTATTGGGGGTTTAGTACATAATTGAGAATTATTTGGCACACCATTGTATGGCTCTTTGATCAAACACACCTCTGCATTCCTGCTTCTGTACAAAATGTAAATAATAGGCTTATCGCTTTTCATTAATTTTGCCCTTTGCTGTGGATGTTACCCTTTTCGGTAGGATGAGGAAAAATACAGCTCACTGTTCTCCTGAATTTTATTATTCCTTTGAATGCAGATATTCAAAAATTTAAAGGATAATCTTAAAAAGTTTTTAGGAAAAGTGAAACAATTCTGACATATCTTTTAAATCTACAACTGGATAAGTGTTTTTTACAAATACATGAAATGTAAATCAAATTTTGACTTGCTATTTCTTAATAAAGGAAAATTAAAAATGCAAAAAAATACCTATATGTATATTAACAAATAAAGTATAGCCATAATAATAGGAAAAAATCTCTTACAACTCAATAAGATAGTCACCTCAATCACTTATCAGCAAATATTATATTACTGCCTCATAAGTAGAAGGCAGTAAAAGGCAAATGACAATATGAAAAGAAACCCATCATCAGAGAAATTCAAATAAAAACTGCACTGAACTACCACCACAAATACATTAGAATTTTAAAATTACAAACACAGCAAAAAAATGTTGGTGAAGACATTTGAACAACTGGAACTTTCATTCACTTGCTCATCAGATTGTAAAATGCTACCACATGATCCAGAAATACCACTAATGGATATATATCTGAAGGAAACTATATCAGTATATCAGAGATATCTGTGTTCCCACACATCTGCACGAAAAATCACAGTATGCAAGAAAGGAAGCAATCATCTGCTGATGAATGGATAAAGAAAATGTGGTTCTTATACACAATATAATATTATTATTCTATAAAATGAAAGAAATTTTGTCATTTGTGACATCACAGATGGGACTGGATATCATTATATTAAGATAAAGAAGCCAAGTAGAGTAAGGGAAATACTGCATGAACTCACTCATACAAGGAATTTAAGAGTCTATCTCAAGAACTACAGAACACTAAAGAAAGAAATTAAAGAAAACCTTAGAAGATGGAAAGATCTCCCATGCTCTTGGATAGGCAGAATTAATATTGTCAAAATGGCCATGCTACCTAAAGTGCTATACAGATTCAATGCAATTCCAATTAAAATCCCAATGATGTACCTTACAGAAATAGAGCAAGCAATCATGAAATTCATCTGGAAAAATAAGAGACCCAGAACAGCTAAAGCAATCCTTAGCAGGAAGAATGAAACAGGGGGTATTGCAATACCAGAACTTCAACTCTACTACAAAGCATTAGTAACAAAAACATCATGATATTGGTACCAAAATAGACAGGTAGATCAATGGTACAGAATAGAGGACATGGACACAAACCCAAATAAATACAATTTTCTCATACTAGACAAAGGTGCCAAAAATATGCAATGGAGAAAAGATACCTCTTCAACAAATGGTGCTGGGAAAACTGGAAATCCATATGCAGCCAAATGAAATTAAATCCCTATCTCTCACCCTGCACAAAACTCAACTCAAAATGGATCAAGGACCTTGGAATCTGACCAGAGACCCAGCATCTTATAGAAGAAAAAGTAGGTCTAAATCTTCAACATGTCGGCTTAGGATCAGACTTCCTTAACAGGACTCCAATAGCACAAGAAATAAAAGAAAGAATCAATAACTGGGATACATTCAAACTAAAAGCTTTCTCTCAGCAAAGGAAACTCAGCAATGTGAAGAGAGAGCCTAAAATCTTTGCCACTCATACTTCAGATAGAGCACTAATTTCCAGAATATATAAAGAACTCATAAAACTCTACACCAAGAATACAAATAATCCAATCAACAAATGTGCTAAGGAAATGAACAGACACTTCACAGAAAAAGATGTACAAGCAATCAACAAATACATGAAAAAAAGTTCAACATCTCTAGCAATAAGAGAAATGCAAATCAAAAGTACCCTAAGATTCCATCTCACCCCGATTAGAATGGGGATTATCAAGAATACAAGCAACAACAGGTGTTGGCGAGGATGTGGGGAAAAAGGTACACTCATACATTGCTGGTGGGGATGCAAATTGTTGAATGAGGAAAGTAAGAGTTAGAGAAAGGATATGCCATGAAAGTACCAGAGATAGTAGTAAAGACAGGCCTCTGGAATTTCTTGATGACATGTGCTTTATTTTGTAGTGTTGGGGAACCTCATCTGGGTGTTGTTAGATATACTTTGCCTCAGTTAAGCCCAACCTGCCTGAAACTGAGCTCAGTGTGTATTTTTACCATCAGTCATCTGCCACACTAGATGTTTCAGAGTCATTCTTTACTATTTCTCTGCATTGGTTCACTCTCTACCTCTCACTAGGTGCTTCCAATTTTTCACTAAATTATGTGGATTCAGTCTTAAAAATGACTCTCTGATAAGGCTTCTCTTCACCGAGATTGGTGCTTCAGCCTCCTGAGGTGTCATCTCCCCTGAGTCCTTCTTTTCCACTGTACCAAGAGTGGACAGTCTTAAAACAATCATTTTTTTGCTTGTTCTTTTGCTTTAAAATTTCCATTTTTGCCTCTTTTGGCTACATCCTAATATTTTAGCTTCATTTCCATCCATTTCTTGCTTCACCCCTCATTTCCTTATCTATTACATGGGGACTAAAAAGATCATCTAAGTTATTGGGTTTCTGTGAAGATTAAACAAGCACATATAGGGATCTTACACAGCACCTAATACAAAAGGAACACTGAATAGTATAAGCTGTTGTCAAAGTGTTCTCTTTCTTAGTAAATGTCACTACCATCCACTCAATCTCTCAAGTTAGAAAACTTATGGTCATCCTAGACTCCCATTCTCTTTAACATTCTCATTCAGTCCATCAATAAGACATGGTGGCTCTACCTCCAAAATGTATCTGAAGTCATCTATTTCTCAGGAATTGCCACAAGAAAGAAAAAAAAAAAGATCTGGTGGGTATTAGTATATACATCTTTCACCACCTTCCACCAGCATAACTTCTCTTTAATAGGTCTTATACATTGGGGGTCCATGCAAGCTTTTATTTAGAGAAAGCAGTGAATATTTTAAAAATACTGAAAGTAAGTAATCTTCAAGATAAACTACAGGCTCCTTTAGCAAAGCATAAAAGCTATTTATGACTTGGGCCTTGTCCTGACTCATATTTAATCATGCCCTACACTCAACCTTGTACCATGAACTCTATACTTCCCACTGTAGTGTTATGCAATTCCATGGAGGTCTTATGGTCTCTTTGGCCTCAGAACATTGTGATCCTACTTGCCTGGTTCCTTCCCATCTTTTCTTCACTTGGGTAACCCTTACAGGTCCTTGAATGTCTCATTTGAAGCAACATTTTTTCCATAAGATCCTTTGTCTTTACTTTCTTAAAACAGAGTTTTACACTTCTCTCTTGTACTCCAAGAGTCTCCTGAACATGTTTTCACTACATTTAGGAAAACATTAATGGCATGAATGTGACTTATTTCTCTTTTCTTTTTATATATTTATTATTTATTTTTTTTCTAATTAGTTATACATAAAAGTAGAATGCATTTTGATACATCATATATTAGATGGAGTAAAATTTCTAATTTTTCTGGTTTTACATAATGTAGAATCCCATTGGTCTTATAGATATATATGTACACAGGATAATAATGCCTGATTCCTTGTACTACCCCCTCCCCTCCCTTGACTCCCCTCTACATAATCTGAAGTAACTCTTATTCTTCTTTAGCCACCCCCAGTTATTGTGCATTAGCATCCACATATCAGAGAAAACAATCGGTCTTTGGTTATTTGGAATTGGTTCATTTCACTTAGCATGGTATTCTCCAGCTCCATCCATCTACCAGTAAAAGCCATAATTTCATTTGTCTTTAAGGCTGAGTAATATTCCATCATACACACACACACACACACACACACACACACACATGTATATATCACATTTTCTTTATCATTCATCTATTGAAGGGCACATAGGTTGGATCCATACTTCAGCTATTGTGAGTTGAGCTGCTATAAATATTGATGTGGCTGCAGCACTGTAATATGCTGATTTTATGTCCTTTGGGTATAAACCAAAGAGTAGGATAGCTGGGTCAAATGGTGGTTCCATTCCAAGTTTTCTGAGGAATTTCCATTCTGCTTTCCATAATAGTTGCACCAATTTTCAGTCCCACATCCCTGCCAAAACTTATTGTTGTTTGTGTTCTTGAAAATTGCCATTCTGACTGGGGTGAGATGAAATCATAAAGTAGTTTTGATTTGCATTTCACAAATTACTAAAGGTGTTCGACATTTTTTCATGTATTTGTTGATCAATTGTATTTCTTCTTCTGTGAAGTATTTGTTCAGTTCCTTAGACCACTTATTGATTGAGTTATTTGTTTCTGTGGTGTTGAGTTTTTTGAGTTCTTTATATATCCTGGAGATTAATGCTATCTCTGAGGTGCATAGGTAAAGATTTTCTCCCATTCTGTAGGCTCCTTCTTCATGTTGTTTCCTTTACTGAGAAGAAGCTTTTTAATTTGAATCCATCCTATTTATTGATTCTTGATTTAAATTCTTGTGCTTTAGGAGTCTTGTTAAGGAAGTCAGATCACAGGTCAACATGGTGAAAATTTGGGCCTACTTTATCTTCTATTAGATGAAGGGTCTCTGTTCTAGAGCCTGTCTTTGATCCACTTTGAGTTGAGTTTCATACAGAGTGAGAGAAAGTGGTTTAATTTCATTTTGTTCCATGTGGATTTCCAATTTTCCCAGCACCCTTTGTTGAAAAGTCTCTTTTTTCTCTAATGTATGTTTTTGGCACCTTTGTTGAGTATGGAATAACTATATTTATGTGATGGTGAGATTCACTGTGGTATATATTCATATATGTATACACAAACGTTAGGTCAGATTCATTCCACTGTCTTTCTCTATCCATTCCTTCTTTTCTTCTTTTCACATGAGGAGAAGGCAGAGAAGGAGTAGAACTACTTCCAATATAAATGAAATAAATTTTCCAATTAAAAAATGCAGACTGGCTAAATGGATAAAATTATAAGATCAAATAATTCATCAAGAAAAACACTTCACAAGTAAAGACACACAGAGATTGAAAGCAAAAGGATATGAAATGATATTCTAACCAAATGGGAATCTGAAGAGAACAAGCCTAGCTATATTTATATCTGATAAAATAAGCATTAAGACAAAAACTGTAAAAAAGGACAAGAGGTTACAATATAAATGATCAGTATCAATTCAAGGAAAAGATAAAAGGACCACAAATACATAAGCACTAAGTGTCAGAGCACCCAATTTTATAAAACACTAATGGAACTAAAAGAGGTATAAGCACCAACAAAATAAAAGGGGGATTTAAAAGCCTTGTCATCATTGCATAGATCATCTAGACAAAAAAAAAATACATACAGGTTAAATATATTGTACATCAAATGGACTTAGCAGACATTTACAGAAGATGCTATCCAACAACTGCAGAATACATACCCTTTTTGTCATGGCATAAAATTTTCTCTAGAATAGACCATATACCAGGCCACAGAACAATTCTTAACATCCTATGAAATGAAATCATATCTTGTATCTTTTTTGATCACAGTGAAATAAAACTACAATTCAATAACAAAAGAAATTTTAGAAAGCACACAAATGCATGGAAACTGAACAACATATATTTCAGTGAAAAAAGGAAACATCAAAAAAATCAAAATTTCATTTTGCTACATAAGGAGTTCCATGTTTCCCAGCACTATTTCTTGAAGATGCAATCTTTTCTTCAATGCATGGTTTTGTCACCTTTGTCTAGTATGAACTCATTGTATTTATGTGAGTTTGACTCTGTGTCTTCTATTTGATGTGTCTATTTTGGTGCCAGTACCATGTCATTTTTGTTACTATGCCTCTATAGCATTGTTTAAGCTCTGGTATTGTAATGCATCCTGCTTCACTTTTCTTGCTAAGGATTGCTTTGTCTATGCTGGGTCTCTTATTTTTCCAAACATTTTTTGTGATTGATTTTTCTAATTCTATGAAGAATATCATTGGGATTTTAATAGGAATTGCATTAAATGAACTAAGGAGCTGAACAGACACTTCACAGGAGAAGTTATACAATCGATCAACAAATATATGAAAAAATGTTCAACATCTCTAGCAATTAGTGAGATGAAAATCAAAACTACACTGAGAGTCCATCTCACTCCAGTCAGATGACAATTATCAAGAATATAAACAATAATAAATGTTGGTGAGGATGTGGGGAAAAAAGGTACACTCATACATTGCTGGCGGGACTGCAAATTTGTACAACCAATATGGAAAGCAGTATGGAGATTCCTCAGAAAACTTGGAAAGGAAGCACCATTTGACCCAGTTATCCCACTCCTAAGTCTATACACAAAGGTCTTAAAATCAGCATACTACAGTGATGCAGCCACATTAATGTTTATACAGATCAATTTACAATATCTAAACTTTGGAACTAACATAGATGCCCTTCAACAGATGAATGGAGAAAGAAAATGTATGTATGTATACATACACACACACACACACACACACACACACCCCACACAATGGAATATTACTCAGCCTTAAAGAAGAATGAAATTATGGCATTTGCAGGTATATGGATGAAGCTGGAAAATACCATGCTAAGTGAAATAAGCGAATTCCAAAAAAACCAAAGGCTAAACGTTTTCTCTGATATGTAGATGCTAATTCACAATAAGGGGATGGGGGCTAGGGAAAAATAGAGGTAGTTTGGATCAGGCAGAGGGGAGTGAAGGAAGGAGAGGGGGTAAGGGAGTAAGAAGGATAATAGAATGAACTGGGCATATTTCCCTTTATTCATATATAAATAAATCATTGGTGCGATTCTACATCATATACGATGAGAAGAATGAGAAGTTAAACTCCATTTATGTATGATTTGTCAGATTGCATTCTACTGTCATGTGTAACTAATTTATACAAATAAAAAATAACTTTGGAAAACTATGTGACAGTATCTACTAAATCTCAACAGAGGCTTCCCTAGGATCAGCAATATCACATTTAGGCATTCACTCAAAACACATGTATAATAATGTTATGTCTCCTTTATATGTTTTTAAAATAACTCCACTGGAACATATTTTGTATAACATTTAGTATACCTTTATCAAGTATACAAGTGATGGATTTTTAACATGTATATTCACCACCATGAATTAAACTTAGAATATGTCTATTGTACCACTATCAGCCCTTATGAACAATTATTCTTAATTCCCATCACAGCTCCTACTCCTGCTATGAGCGCCACTAATTTACTTTGTGTCTTTATCACATTGCCTTTTTTTGGTATTTCCTATAAATGCAATCATACAATGTGTAGTCTTTTACCTCCAGTTTCTTTTACTGAGAATTAAGGATTTTTTGAGATTTATCTATGCCACCCCCATATGTAACCATTGTTGCTTATGTCTATGGGTTTTGTTTTCCTTTGTTGTACACATAGGGTATATAAACAACATGCAAATCCTACTCTACATCTAGTCTTTATAGAAGTTAAAGAGCTTGACAGTGTATGACAAAAGTATAATTATTAAAATATTTTTGTATGTTTTGTGTTAAAATTTCTTGGAAGGATTGTCTTCTGAAAATTTGAGCATTATAGCCCACTGAGTCAGTGAAGGGCCAGAATTCTCATATTTTGAAGACATTTTCAAATTAGAACTACTGTTAAATGTGTGCAGTTTAAGACTGCCATGTACAGAGTGGACAAATTAAGTTCTTACTTGAAACACCTAGTTTGTCTAGATGTTTAGGAATGCCCAATGTATGTTAAATGTAGAGGTAGTAAAATATCATTTTGTAAATATAATTTTGCTAAAATGCATATGAAATATTGTCTTTTGGAAATGGAACTGTTAAGCCACCTGTGTGAGCAGTATCATACTGTCTGTGCTTGTTCCGTGATGTGAAGGAGGTGGAAAGGAAGCAACTGCAAAAGGTAAAGTTAACATTTTCATACTTGGACATTTTCAGACATCAGTTTTCTGATTTGGTTTTGTTATATATACGGTGTTTATAGTGGAAAAATGAGTTCCAATTTTGCAACATCTTGGTTTTAGATGTTAAAGAGGTTGCCAGTGTATGACCAAGTAGTTAGTTAATTAGCACATATTGTAAATTTTGTGTTGAAATTCATAGGAAAACTTGTCCTCTGTAAATGACTTTTAGATATGAATAGTTTAACCATCTCTATGCATTACATATGGCTGTACTTGTCCACTGGACTTAAAGTAGAGAGAAGGTATTGAAGAGGAAAAAGTCCAAGGACAAAATGGTCATATTAGAAGATGCCTCAGATTATAATCATTGCTATGTGTGTAATTTCATTTACGAGTGCTGTGTGCATAGTGAATGACTTCTTATGTGAAATATGTAGTCCTTCTACATATTTAGAAGTTCTATATATTTAAAATTAGAAGTAATAGAGTAAAACCTTTTGTAAATATCTTTTAAAAACTGATGGAAGGGGCCAAGGTTGTGGCTCAGTGGTAGAGCACTCACCTAGCACATGTGAGGCACTGGGTTCGATCCTCAGCACCACATAAATGAATGAATGAGTGAATGAATGAATGAATGAATATATAAATAAATAAAGTTAATAAAACTGATGGCAAATACTGTGCTTTGAAATGTTAAACCACCTCTGAACAGAACACTGTCTGCATTTCTTCATTGGGTTGGGGGAGGTGGGAGGGATGAAGTTGTAAAAGGTGTTTTATTAGAGTGTGCTAGAAAATTTCAGCTTACCCATTTCCCTTTAATATTCATTTATTTTAACTTTGCTCTACTCTATATGTTGTGTATATACTGGACAAAGGAGTCCTAACTTTTTAACATTTAGTCTTTAGATATTAAGGAGGTATGACAGAAGTAGAGTTAGTAAACTAACATATTTTGTATGCTTTCAGTTAAAATTCATAAAAAGGCAGTCTTCGGAAATGTAATTTTGGAAGTGAAATTATAACATCACATCTGAATGACATATGTGCCTATATAACTTGTGGCATAGGTAAAAGAAGTGGAAGAATGAAGGATTCTAGGTCAAATTATGGTAATTAGAAGACGGTTTCAGATATAATTATTTATACATGTCTGTAGTTTATTCAGCACCACTATGTACACAGTGGACAAACTTATGTTCTTATTTGAAACATCTAGTCTTCCTGGATGTTTAGAAGCACACAAAGTATGTTAAATTAGAGGTAGTAAGTAAAATATTTTGTAGTTAAAAAATACACATCACTGTCATGAAACACAAGGAAAGGTTGATGAATTGTTTCAGACAATATATACTAAAGAAACATGCACACTGATGGAAACATGAATTTGATCCTAAATTGGGAAAAAATTCATAAGGGACTTTATTGGAATGATAGGCCATATAAAATTAGGTATTAATCAAATGCTAATTTCCTTGATTCTATAATTGTATTGTGATTACACAAGATAATTTTATTATTCTTAGGAGATATAGAGTAAAATATATGGGAGTGAATTGTCATTATGTCTGAAAATAAAGCTCAAATCACTCAGCAAAATAGCGATACAAAGAGAACAAAATAAAAATGATAGGCAAATAGAGATAAAATGAGTATTGTGGTATGGTCAGGCTGGGAATGTAGCTTAGTGGTACAGCACTCACATAGCATGTATGAGGCTCTGGGCTCTATCCTCAGTACTGCAAAAAAAAAGTGTATGGAAAATGGTTACAACTGGTAAATTTAGGTGATAGTTATATGAGAGTTTATTGCATTATTCTTACAAATTGTCTGTAGATTTGAATTTTAAAATAAAAAAATGGAAATAGGAAGTAAATAACCAAGTTGAATCCAAGACAAAATTAAATAACTATTTTTCTGTCAAAAAGAAATAAACCAGAGGAATAGAGGCCAAAGCAATTTACCTTGAATAGAGGCAAGAGAAGACAAAGGATATTGTCACCAGTGATATAACATTTTAATTGAACCTTGATGAAATGTTCATTGCAATCCTGGCTGAAGCATGGCATAAGGAATGGAAAATAGTCAACTGAAACTAAAGTCAACATGATTTCCAGTTCCATCTTCAGTCTTAACATTGTCTGACAATTTGGCGGATTGCTGTCATTTTCTGGACCTTAAAATGCCCATCTACAACGAATCAAAATGCAGTCTGTAAAACATTAAAAGATAAATTAAAAAAATACCCATCTACAAATGCAATATTTCTAGGAAGCTTCAAATTTGAAGCTTCCATGTTTGCTATAAGCTTCCAAGTTTGCTGATTAGTTCAGAAATTTTTCTTCTTAAATCTGGCCCTCTGGAACCCTAGCTGTTAACAGCCTTTTCTATTTACTCTATCATGTCATACAAAATTATTCTTTTCTCTAAATGTTATGCAGTATTAAAATGTAACATGAAAAGGGTAAGAAATCTACCTTTCCCATGTGCACCGATAGAAGTATTTCTAGAAACTGCATTCATTTTGGGGTAATATGATGTTTTTAATCCAAGAGGAAAAAAGGCTCAGGTTTTTCTGGTATATTTATTTATGTGATACCTAAACACTTCCCACAAGGATCTCCAAACTCTACCAGATATGCTGAAAAAGCACTTGACTTTGACTAAGATCTGGGAATGAACCTTAATCACATATTTTATTGAATATTTTAACTTTCAGGTTTTATTTTTTGTACCCAGGATTGAACCCTGGATACTAACCACTGCACAACAACATCTCCAGCCCTTCTTTATTTTTTATTCACTGAGTTGCTTAGGGCCTTGCAAGTTGCTAAAGCAAGTCATGAATACTCCAATTTACTTAAGGCAATGTAATGGAAGGAATTGTGCAGCAATGTAGATTTTTCCTCTCTAGAGATTATAAAACCATATTTGTATTTAATAGAACATGAGTGAACAGTTTTAAGGGAAGAAGTAAAATTGAAAAGAGGGCTTTTAGGCTCTCAAATTGTGGTTTATTTTATATAATTCCCAGGAATTTCTCACAGTGTTCTCTGCCTATGCCCAACCCCATCCCCAAAAAAAGATCTCCACTCTCTACTTTGCATGGGGTCCAGGAAGTAGTGCACGGTCTCTGTCTGTTAGTGAGGGCCTTTGTACTAAGGGATTAATTGACCTGATTGAGTTCATCCATATTTAAGATGGTGTTGCACCTTGTACCTTTTTTGCCTTCAGGTATAGAAATTTAATAAAAGAGGTTACATTATTGAGAAAGGTCTCTCTCCTATCTTACTTGGACATGGTCAGCCACCTAGCCATTTTCCTTGGTGTGTTTCACTTCACCTCATCTCAACTTCATCTCAAATCAGGTACCCTTTTAATGTTCCCCTTCCAGGTCTCACTGTACTGGGCCCTGGGCAAGAACCAGCTAGCACACTGAACTTGTTTTAGTTAGCTTTATTGCTGCTGTGACTAAACTACTTGAAAAAAAAAAACACTTTTAGAGGAGGAAGAGTTTATCTGGGAGCTCACAGTTTCAGAGGTCTCATTACAAAGAGAAGTCCATTCTCAGAGTTTGAGGTGAAGCAGAACATCATGGCAGAAGTGTGTGATGGAGGCAAGCATGTCACATGATTGTCAAGAAGCATAGAGAGACTCAATGCACTAGACACAAACTATACATCCTAAAGGCAGGAGTTAATTGCCATACGTGATTAATCCACAGATTGAATTAGGGCTGTCATAATCCAATCATTTCACCTCTGAATGTTCCTGCATTGTCTCACACATGAGCTTTTTGGAGACACATCACATTCAAACCATAAGAATACCCATTTCTTTCTTGGGAATCAGTCTAACAAAAGAGATGAAAGACCTCTATAATGAAAGCTACAGAACACTATAAAAGGAAGTTGAGGAAGACCTTACAAAAAGGAAAGATCTCCCATGCTCTTAGATAGGTATAATTAATATTTTCAAAATGACCATACTACCAAAAGCATTTACATATTTAATGCAATTCCTATTAAAATATCAATGACATTCTTCAAAGAATTAGAGAAAGCAATCATGAAATTCATTTGGAAAAAGAAGAGGACCATAATAGCCAATGCAATCCTTAGCAAAAGGAATGAAGAAGGAGGCATAGTAACAAAAATGGCATGGTATTGGCACCAAAACAGACATGTAGACCAATGGTGCAGAATAGAAGACACAGAGACAAACCCACATAAATTCAGTTATCTCATACTAGATAAAGGCACCCAAAACATATATTGGAGAAAAGATAGTCTTTTTGGCAAATGGTGCTGGGAAAACTGGAAATCTATATGTAACAAAATGAAAAAATAAACAAAATAAAATAAAATCCCTAGTTCTCAGTCTGCATGAAATTCAACCCAAAGTGAATCAAATACTTAGACTCTAGAACAAAGACGCTTTGCCTAATAGAAGAAAAAGTAGGCCCAAATCTTCACCATGTCAGCCTAGGATCTGACTTCCTTAACAAGACTCCTAAAGTGCAAGAATTTAAATCAAGAATCAATAAATGATATGGACTTGAACTAAAAAGTTTGTTCTCAGCAAAGGAAAAATCAATAATGTAAAGGGAGAACCTATAGAATGGGAGAAAATCTTTACCACATACACCTCCAATAGAGCATTAATATCCAGGATATATAAAGAACTCAAAAAACTTAATAACAAAAAAAAATTACCAAATCAATAAATGGGTTAAGGAAGTGAACAGACACTTCAAAGGAGAAGAATTATAATCAATCAACAAGTATGAAAAAAATTCAACATCTCTAGCAATTAGTGAAATGCAAATCAAAACTACACTGAGACTCCATCTCACTCCAGTCATATTGACAATTATCAAAAAAATGCAAGTAACATTAAATGTTGACGAGGATACATGGGTAAAAAGTTATATTCATACATTGCCGTAGGACTGCAAATTGGTGTAACCACTCTATAAAGCAGTATAGAGATTCCCCCAGAAAATTTGGAATGGAACCACCATTTGACCCAGTAATCCCACTCCTTGACCTATACCCAAAGGAATTAAAATCAGCATACTACAGTGCTACAGCCACATCAGTGTTTATAACAGTTCAATTCACAATAGCTAGATTGTGGAACAAATCTAGATGCCCTTCAATAAATGAATGTGTAAAGAAACTGTGGTATATATACACAATGAAATATTATTCAGCCATAAAGAAGAATGAAATTATGGCATTTGCAGGTAAATGGATGGAGTTAGAGAATATCATGCTAAGTGTGATAACCCAATCCCAAAAAAACCAAAGGCTGAATGTTTTCTCTGATAAGTAGATAGTAATGCATAACGGGGATGGGGGTAAGGGAAGAACGGAGGAAGGATAGATTTTGTAGAGGGAAATGAGGAGTCGGGATGGGGTGGGGGAAGGAAAGGTAATGAAATGAGACAAATATCATTACCCTATGTACGATTACACAAATGATGTGACTCCACATTGTGTACAACAGGAGAAATGAAAAGTTGTACTCCATTTTTGTACAATGAATTAAAAAAAGAATATGAACAACAATAAATGTTGGCAAGGATGCAAGGAAAAGGTACACTCATACATTGCTGGTAGGACTGCAAATTGGTGCGACCACTCTATAAAGCAGTATGGGGACTCTTGGAAAACTTGAATTGGAACCAACTTTTGACCCAGTTATCCCACCAAAGAACTTAAAATAAGCATACTACAGTACTGCAGCCACATCAATATTTATAGCAGCTCGATTCGCAAGAGTTAAACTATGGAACCAACCTAGAAGCCCTTCATCAGATAAATGCATAAATAAAATGTGGCACATTTAAATAATGGACTATTACTCGGCCTTAAATAAGAATGAGATTATGGCATTTGCCCGTAAATGGATGGAGCTGGAGAAATCCATGCTAAACGAAATAAATAAGGTCTTGGGGTGTGGCTCAATGGTAAAGTGTCCCTGGGTTTAGTCTCTCATACTACAAAAAATAAAATGAAATGAAATAAAATAAAAATGAATTACAACCACCTCAATATTCATAGCAGCTCAATTCACAATAGCTAGATTGTGGAACCAACCTAGATGCTCTTCAACTGACAAACGGATAAAGAAACTGTGGTATATATACACAATGGAATATTACTCAGTTGTAAAGAAGAATAAAATTATGGCATTTGCTGGTAAATGGATGAAGCTGGAAAATATCATGCTAAGTGAAATAGGCCAAGCCCAAAAAACCAAAGGTCAAGTGTGTTCTCTGATAAGGGTGTGATGATATATAACAAGGGGAGGGTAATGGGGGGAAGAGAAGAATGAAGGAACTTTGGATGGTGTAGAGGAAAATGGGGTGGGAGGAGGTGGGAGTCAGAAAGATAGTAGAATGAAACAGACAGTATTACCCTATGTATATGTATAATTACATGAATGGTGTGAATCTACATTGTGTACAACCATAAAAATGAAAAGTTGGACCCCATTTGTGTACAGTGAATCAAAATGCAGTCTGTAAAAATAATAAAAGATTTTAATAAAAAAAATGAATTGCACTGTTGGAAGAACCCTAGGATCTCATGTAATATGATAGTTTCCAAATATTTTCTACCCATTTAAATGTTATGCAAAACAGATATGACAGGAGTTTCCTTGGTTAAAACAGGGAGAAGGAAACTGGAGACCAACCCATCTGGTGCCTCCTGGCTGCTCACACAGTGAAGCTCCTATGGAACCATACTGAACCCCGAAGACTCCAGAGTACAAAATTTTAAAACCAATCAAGGCTGGTCCCCTACCTCATAGTTACCCCTGACACTAATTCTCTGGATTTGAAGGTATTTGGTTTATTTGGTTTTGACTCTAGTTGTTTTCCAAAATGCTTGCCCTTACCATCAATCTCTTTTCTCTCCTGTTTCAATGAGATAAATGCACTCATGTCATCTGGGCATTCCTAGTTTTTCTCATCAAGGTATTTAAAGCCATTTTGCATTTCATTTCTTCTTTTATTTTCTATCTCATTTCTCTGCATGCTGCTGTGTTGAATTTCTTTTTCCTAAATACACAATGCTATTTCATTGCTTTGGTCATTGCAAATATGGTTTCCTTTGCTTACAATGCCCTCTCCTATCTAGTTATCCCTAAAACTCCAATTCACCTTTCAAGCCTCAACCCAAATGTCACCACCCTGTTCAAATCACTTTTACTGTTCATTTCCTTGGATATAAGTTTAGAGTTTTGATATGTAATGAGTCAGGAATCCAATAGTAAACAGAAGGTCTTTGAATTGAGCAACCCATAAAGAGGTAAATAAAGGACCTGTTTCAAAAGAGTGGGCAGGGTATAAGAAAGCAACAAGGAATAGTGCAGTATCCTGGGACCAGAAACATTTGGACATGCTCACCCTAGGCAAGGAAAGGAAGTGGTTAGTTTCTGGAATCCAGGAGATATTTTGTAAAGAGGATCACCTGTTGGAAATTATGAATGAAATGGAAATATGGGTGATAAATACTGCATTAACATTTATTTCTTCCAATTTTCTTCTGTTTTTTTTTTATTGTTTAGAACTCTGTACAGACCAAAAAACACAAGAGAATATTGATTACTATGTATACTTCTCAGCTTATTGGGGCATAGAACAAATGGGGAAGATGATACAGTGAACCTATAGAACAAAGTGGAAGATATCTTGTACAATGGTATCAGGTACCCAGGAATGCCAAATTATGTTGCTCTCCCACTTATTTTCTTCAGACCCCTTCCATTCTTACAAGATTCTGAGACAGAGATTGAAACAAAACAGCAATGGTAGAAAAAGTCCCCCCAAAATGAGATCTAGTGAGAGCAAGGTTGGAGTTTCCTCTTAATGTTTTTCCTTTGCAGGGATATAAATCTTGGAACTAAAATGAAGAAGAATGTTATTTCTTTTTCTCCCTCATTACAATAGCTAGAATTTCCACTCTTGTGTTGATTAAGAATAGAGGGAGTAGATATAATGCTTGTCTCCAGGATACGTATAGATATTATATAGATGTTCCTTATCAAATTGAGGAAGTTTCTCTCTGTCTCTAGAGCATTAGTTTTTAATTGTGAATGGGTGTTGAATTTTTTTCAATATGTGCTTTCTGTGTCAAATGATATGATCATATGATTTTTTTCTTTATCCTGCTGATATATTTATTGGTTGAGTTTTAAATGTTGAAACATTAAAAAAGATGATTTGATTATATTGTATAATTCATTTTATATATTGCCAAGTTACATTTGCTATTATTTTTTATTTATTTTAGTGAATCAAAGCTATCCACATTAGTTGGGTTAATTTAGACATATTCACAAATTCATATAACACAAGTTTCTCCATTTCAATCCCCAGTACTATCCCCTTCACTCCCCTCCTCCATTCCCAATTCCCTTTCTCTATCACTGGTTTTCCTTAAATTTATTTATTTTTTAATTTATACATTAGATTACAAATAAAATTTGAATGCCTGTGATATATTCATACATGCACCTAGTATAATTTGGTCAATTTCATTCCTCAGTTCTTCTCTTTTCCTCCCCTCCTTCTACACTCCTTGATCCCTGATTTCTAAACACTGTTAATCACCATTCTATATTCTTGAGATCCCTCCATTCTTATTTCTTTTTTTCCTCTTTAGCTTCTGCATGTGGAATTTGCTAAATTCTAATGATTTTATTAGTGTATTATAGTTGTACATAATAGTGGGATTCATTATGGCATTATCATATATGCATGGAATATAATTTGATCCATTTCAGTCCCTTGTACTTCCTACTTCCTCTTTCCTCCCTTTCCCCTATTCACCTTCCACTACTCTACTGGTCTCCCACAACACATACTATGAGTAAGCATGGGTTTTACACGATTTTAGGAAATGAAAAAAGAAAAATGGCCCCAATCTTCTTGGAGTTCACAATCTAAAAGAAGAGTCCACTTGTATTATGGTGATTGCTTACATATATAAGAATTAAAATAATGTTAGTGTTATAAAATCATCTAGGAGGGAGAAAGCAAAGGGAGTAGAGTTTAAAAATGGGGAATCAAGGGGAGGGGAAGGAGGGGTGGAAAGTCTACTTTTCTAACAATTTTCAAAAATATAATATATTGTTATTAAGTATCATCACTGTTATGGTTTGGATAAGCAGTGTCCCCCAAAGATTCACGTTGAAGGCTTGGAATGCAATGTTCAGAGGTGGAGCTTTGGGGAAGTCATTGAATCATGAAGGCTCTGACCTCATCAGTGCATTCATCCTGGGAGCTGGTGGAAATTTAATGTACTACTGGGAGCTAGTGGAAACTTTGTTGGTCTAAACTGGTTAAAGGAAGCAGGTCTTTTGGGACATGCCTTAGGAAGGGTATGTCTTATCCCTAGCCTTTCTCTCTCTCTCTCTCTCTCTCTCTCTCTCTCTCTCTCCTCTCTCCTCTCTCTCTCTCTCTCTCTCTCTCTCCCTCCCTCCCTCCCTCCGTCCCTCCCTTCTGCTTCCTGGTTGACATGATCTGAGAGACTTTATTTTACAACGCCCTTATCCATGACGTTTCTGTCTTGGAGCCAGTCAATCATGGATCAAAATCTCTGAAATCATAAACCAAAATAAATCCTTCATCTTTTAAGTTGTTTATGTCAGGTATTTTGGTAATAACAATGGAAAACTAACTAACAGATTCACCATGTTGTACAATAGATTTCTTGAACTTATTCCTTCTAACTGAAATTTTGCATCCTTTCATCTAAAACTCCATACCTTCTACCCCCTGGCCTCTGGGAACCATTATTTTACTGTTTCTTCTGTGAGTTCCACATTTTATATTCCACATATAACTGAAAGCATGCAGTACTGGTCTTTCTGTGCCTGGCCTGTTTTATTTAGCATAATGTCCTCCAGGTTCACTGGTGTTATTACAAGAGCTAAGATTTATATTTTTAAAATGACAAATAGTATCCATTGTATATATATATATATATATATATATATATATATATATATATACAACCTTTCCTTTATTCATTAAGCCCATGATGGATAGTTGGGTTGATTTAATATCTTGCCTATTATGAATAATGCTGCAATGAACATGGGTATAGGGATATCTATTTGTTATACTGATTTCATTTCCTTTGGATACATACCTAATATTAGGGTTGCTGGATCACATGATTGTTCTATTTTTCATTTTTTGAGGAACTTCCATATGTTTTCCATAATGCCTATATTATTTTACCTTCTCATCACAGCGTTTCTCCCTCGCTTCATCACCACTTGTTACATTTCATATTTTATAATAGTTATTCTTGAAGGTATGAGATGATATGTCATTGTGGTTTTTAATCTGCATTTCCCTAATGATAAGTGACATTGAATATTTTTATATACCTGTTGGGTAATTTTATATCATCTCATAAGAAATGTTAGTTCAGATTATTTATTTTTTTTTATTACTTTAATCATGTGCTCTGTTTTGCTTTGTTTTTTACTATTGACTCACACATGTTCCTTATATTTTGAATGTCAATCCTTTGTCAGCTATATGGTCAGCAAGAATTTTTCTCCCATATTGTTGCCTTTTCAATTCTTGTTTGTTTCCTTCACTATGCAGACATTGGTTTGATATAGTCTTACCTGTTTTTGTTTTTAAAATTTGTTTTGTTTTGGTGCCTAAGTATTTGCGTAATATCCAAAAATCATTTCTAAGGTCAATGTCAAGGATCCCGTCCCCTGTGTTTTCTCCTTATAGTTTTAAGGTTTCAGATCTTAAATAAATTTTAATCCATTTTTTGGTTAGTTTTGTTATGTGGTAAGGATAAGGATCCAATTTCACTCTTTTATATGTGAATATTAAGTTTTTCCAAAACCATTTATTGGTATTATGGTTTTCCTATTTTATATTCTTGGCAGCCTTATAAAACATTACTTGACTACATGTTGTAAGTTTATTTCTTGGTTATATGTTTATTTCTTGATTTATATGCCTTCTTTTTATGCCAGTATCATGCTGTTTGGACGGCACTAGCTTTGCGAGCTCGTTTGAAATCTGGAAGTATGATCTTTCCAGCTTTATATTTTTTGTCAAGATTGCTTTGACTTGTGCTGTGTCTTGTAATTACATACAAATTTTAGGGTATTTTTTCTGTTTCTCTGATAACACCATTAGAACTTTCATAGATATTGCATTGACTTTATAAGAAAATTTGGGTAATATGAACATTTTAATAATATTAATTCTTTAATCCATGAACATGACTTATCTATTTATTTACTTCTTCAATTTGTTCCATCAATGTCATATAGTTTTGATTGTACAGTTGTCTTAGATCCCTGTTTGATTCATAAGAATTTTATTCTTTTGATGCTACTTTAAAGGTGATTGTATTCTGAACTTTTTTTGGATAGCTTATTCTTCAAATAAAGAAATGCAACTGATTGTACTGTAAATTTTGTGTCCTACAAGTATGTTATTTTTTGTTAGTTCTAATAGTTCTCAGTGGATTCTTGAGAATTTGCTATACATAGGATCATGCTACCTTCAAACAGACAAATAGACTTCTTTCCAATTTGGATGTCATTTATTTCTTTCTCTTATCTAATTGTGCTGACTAGGACTAAAAGTAATGTGTTGGAATAAAATGGTGTAATTCATCATTTTTGCCCTTTTCCATAATTAGAGGAAATAATTTCTGTTATCCTCCACTGAGTATGATGTTTGCTGCAGTTTTGTCACACATGGCCTTTATTGTGTTAAGGTGCACAATACTTTACCAAATTTCTTGAGAGTTTTCATCATAAAAGGATGCTGAACATTGAGAAAAGTTTTTATGCATAAATTTCCTTTAATTTCTTCATTGATCCATTAGTTATGGAAGCATGTAGTTTAATTTCCACAAATTTTTGAGTTGCCTAAAGTTTCCCTCATTATCATTTTCCAATTTTATACCACAGTGTTTATAAAAGATACACGTTTTTATAAACTTGGGTCTAAAATATTATCTGTCCTGGAGAATGTTTGATGTGCACTTGAGAATAATATATACTCAGCTGCTGGTAGATGGAATATTTTGTTTGTATCTATTGGGTCCTTTAGTCTAGAATGTAGTTTAATTCTGGTGTTTCCTTATTAGTTTTCTTTTCACGTTTTTATTGACACATTATAGTTGTACATATTGATAGGATTTATTGTTACATATGCATATATGGACACAATATAACAATATAATTTGTCCAGGGTCACTCTCCAGCATTACCTGCCTCTCACCCCTTGGTTCCATTCTTCTACTGATCTCCCTTCGATTTTTAGGAAATTCAACTCCACCTTTGTTTTCCTTTTACCTGCCTAGCTTCCACATATGAGAGAAAACATACGACACTTAACCTTGTGAGTCTGACTTAATACACTTAACATGATGGTCTC
This sequence comes from Sciurus carolinensis, assembly GCF_902686445.1. Classification (NCBI taxonomy): domain Eukaryota; kingdom Metazoa; phylum Chordata; class Mammalia; order Rodentia; family Sciuridae; genus Sciurus; species Sciurus carolinensis. Next base: position 47,333,152 of record NC_062232.1, read on the forward strand.
TAATTCCATCAATTTCCCTGAAAATGTCATGAATTCATTTTTCTTCACGACTTGATCTTCCCATTGCTTAAAGTATGGTTTCAAACTTCCTTACTATTATTGTAAATCCTTCTATCTCTCCCTTCAAATCCATTAATAATTTCTTCATATATATATATATATATATATAAGCATTACAATGTTAGATGTATACATATTTATTATTATTACATCTTCTTGCTGAATTAGCCCCTTTATTGTTGTATTAGCTTTTCATCACTGACAAAAATACCCGACAAACAATGTAATACCTGACAACTTAAAAGAGACAAGATTTTCTTTTGGCTCACAATTTCAGAGAACTCAATCCATGGTCAGGCAACTCCATTGCAGAAACATCATGGTTTAAGGTCATGATGAAAGAAATAAGTCCATGGCATTGGGGAGCAGTAAGAGGGAGAAAGGAGACAGGGACAAAATGTACTCCCCAAGGACATGACCCAAATGACCTACTTTCTCCAGTTTTTCTCCACTTTCTACAGTTACCACACAGTAGACCATTCAAAATATTAATCCATCAAGTGGTTTAATCCACTGATGAGGCTCTAATAATCCAATACAATCTTCATTTCTAAACATTGAAGCATTACCTAACACAAGAGATTTGGGGAAGATATTCCTAAATCCAAACCATAACAATCTCTATATAATGACTTACTTGGCATTATTGTAAATGATTTGACTTGAAATCTATATCTGATGTAAGTATACATACTCTGGACCTCCTCTGATTTTCATTTGCATTGTATTCTATCTCTCTACTTTCAGTCGATGTATGTTTTCATAGGTTACTTGAGCTTGTGGGAAGCATGGTGAGTCATGACTTTTAAACCATTCAGCTATTTTATGTCATTTGGTTGGCTAATTTAATGTTTAAATTCAAGATAATGATTGATAGATGATTTTGTTATTGTTAATTGTTTTCTAGTTATTTTATTGACCCTTTGTTCCTTTATTTCTCTTTGCTATATGCCTTTATGATTAGATGATTTTCTCTTGTGATAGACTTTTTAATTTACTTTTAATTTCTGTGTATCTATTGTAAGTTTTTGCTTTTTGTATATCATGAAACTTAAAAGAAATATTTTAGAGTTTTTTTTAATTTATTTTTATTGTAAACAAATGGGATACATGTTGTTTCTGTTTGTACATGGAGTAACAGCATATCATTTTCATAATCATACATTTAAATAGGGTAATGATGTTTGATTCATTCTGTTATTTTTTCCTTCCCCCCCACCCATGCCACCCCTCTTTTCCCTCTATACAGTCCTTCCTTCCTCCATCTTGACCCCTCCCACGCCCCATTATGAGTCATCCTTCACTTATCAGTGAGATTATTCGCCTTTTAGAATTTGCAGATTGGCTTATCTCACTTAGCATGATATTCTCCAATTTCATACATTTGCCTACAAATGCCATAATTTTATTATTCTTTATAGCTGAGTAATATTCCTTTGTGTATATATATATATATATATATATATATATATATATATATACCACAGTTTCTTTATCCATTCATCAATTGAAGGACACCTAGGTTGGTTCCACAGTCTCGCTATTTTGAATTGAGCAGCTATGAACATTGATGTGGCTGTATCTCTGTAGTATGTTGATTTCAAGTCCTTTGGGTATAGGCCAAGGAGTGGGATAGCTGGTCAAATGGTGGTTCCATTCCAAGTTTTCTAAGGAATCTCCACACTGCTTTCCACAGTGGCTGCACTAATTTGCAGCCCCACCAGCAATGTACGAGTGTACCTTTTTCCCCACATCCTCTCCAACAAATATTATTGCTTGTATTCTTGATAATCGCCATTCTAATTGGGGTGAGATGGAATCTTAGTGCAGTTTTGATTTTCATTTCTCTTATTACTAAAGATGGTGAACATTTTTTCATATGTTTGTTGATTGCTTATAGATCTTCTTCTTTGAAGCATCTGTTCATATCCTTAGCCCATTTGTTGATTGGGTTATTTGTATTCTTGGTGTAGAGTTTTTTGAGTTCTTTATATATTCTGGAAATTAGTGGTCTATCTGAAGTATGAGTGGCAAAGATATTCTCCCACTCTGTAGGCTCTCTCTTCACATTGCTGATAGTTTCCTTTGTTGAGAGAAAGCTATTTAGTTTGAATCTATCCCAGTTGTTGATTCTTGCTTTTATTTCTTGTGCTATGGGAGTCCTGTTAAGGAAGTCTGATTCAAAGCTGACATGTTGAAATTTAGGACCTAATTTTTCTTCTATAAGATGAAGGGTCTCTGGTCTGATTCCCAGGTCCTTGATCCATTTTGAGTTCAGTTTTGTGCAAGGTGATAGATAGGGGTTTAGTTTCATTCTGCTGCATATGGATTTCCAGTATTCCCAGCACCATTTGTTGAAGAGGCTATCTTTTCTCCATTGCATATTTCTGGCACTTTTGTCTAGTATGAGAAAATTGTATTTATTTGGGTTTGTGTCCATGTCCTCTATTCTGAACCATTGATCTACCTGTCTGTTTTGGTGCCAATACCATGCCGTTTTTGATACTATTGCTTTGTAGTATAGTTGAAGTTCTGGTATTGAGACACCCCCTGCTTCAATCTTCCTGCTAAGAATTACTTTAGCTATTCTGGGTGTCATACTCTTCCAGATGAATTTCATGATTTATTGCTCTATTTCTGTGAGGTATATCAATGGGATTTCGATTGGAATTGCATTGAATCTGTATAGCACTTTTGGTAGTATGGCCACTTTGACAATATTAATTCTGCCTATCCAAGAACATAGGAGATCTTTCCATCTTCTAAGTTCTTCCTCAATTTCTTTCTTCAATGTTTTGTAGTTTTCATTGTAGATATCTTTTACCTCTTTGGTTAGATTGATGCCCAAGTATTTTATTTTTTTTTTCAGGCTATTGCAAATGGAGTTATTTTCCTCATTTCCCTTTCAACTGTTTCATTGCTTGCATATAAAAATGCTTTAGATTTATGAATGTTGATTCATTGAGGAGGTCTAGAAGTTTTCTGGAGGAGGTTTTGGATCCTTTAAATATAGAATCATGTCATCAGCAAATAGTGACAGCTTAAGTTCCTCTTTTCCTATTTGTATCTTTTAATTAATTAATTTCTTTAGTCTGTCTAATTGCTCTGGCTAGAGTATCGAGGACAATGTTGAATAGAAGGGGTGACAGAGGACATTTGTGTATTCGGTGTTCTGTAAGCCTCTTGTATTTGATTTTCCATTTCATTCTTCAGGCTTGGGAAATTTTCCATTATTTTTTCATTGAATAGGTTGTTCAATCCTTTGGTTTGTATCTCTGTGCTTTCCTCAATCCCAATAATTCTTAAATTTGGTCTTTTCATGATTTCCCATAGTTCTTGGAGATTCTGTTCATGATTTCTTACCATCTTCTCTGTTTGGGCAACTTTATTTTCAAGATTAAATATTTTGTCTTCATTGTCTGAGGTTCTGTCTTCCAACTGGTCTAGTTTTTGGTGATGCTTTCCATTGAGTTTTTTATTTGGTTTATTGTTTCCTTCATTTCAAGGATTTCCGTTTGGTTTTTTTTGAGAATCTCCATCTCTTTGTTGAAATGATCTTTTGCTTCCTGCAGGTGCTCTTTCAGTTTATTGGTATTATCATTCATTGCCTGCATTTGCTCTCTTATCTCATCATTTGCTTCATGAATCATCTTAATCATGTATAATCTGAAGTCCTTTTCTGACATTTCTTCTAACATACTGTCATTTGATTCTATTAATATAGAATCTAGATTTGTTTGGATCATTTTCTTCCCTTGTTTTTTCATGTTTTTCATGTATCTTCCCCTCTAGCAGTGCAGATCTGGGGTATTGCAGATTTCCCCCTATAGGCTTATAGTGGCCCTATAGGTTTCCAAAACCCTTTCTTTAAGGGGAGATCAATATTAGCAGTGCCCAATTCAGACACTATGCAATCCTAGACCAAATAGCTCCTATGAGGATAATAACAAAATTGTCGTAATAAACAGAATGAGTTAAAATATTATCTTCAATAAAACAAACAGATTTGCAATAAGGTCTGCAATTTCAAATGGAGGACAAAGAGGATGCAGAGATATGTAGAATTTGGCTGTTAATGGGATAAGAAAAGAATATACAGAAGTTCTAGATAATAGAAAGCGTGAGAGTGTAATCAAAAGAAATTGGATGTTAGCATGCAAAAAAGGGAGAAAGAGACTCTGAGGGAACAGGTAAACAAAAGGAAAAGAGAGCTAGAAAAGTAAAGAAATAAAAGCAAAATTTTTCAATAAGAAGAAAAAAGAAAATCTACAGTATAACAGTCATATAGTAATGAAACCTCCCAGTGTTCAGTAGCCTGATGCATGAGAGGTGGTACCTAACAATGAGCTTCAAGCCTCCAGCAGGCATCTCAGAATGGGATATGCCCCACCTAAAGATCTGACTTATGGCTTCCAAGATTATCCAAGATGGCAGCTCTGGCTTCGAAATGTGTTGGCAAATGGGGAGCTGCAGCTCAGAGTGTGGACATGGTCAGCTGGAGGTCCTGGAGTTGGGATGCGGTTGGTCAGGCAGGGGTCCTGGAGGTCCAGTGTGTTTAGTGTGGTTGTGGGATCCTGGAGGCCAGGAACAATCAGTCAGTCTGGGGTCCCGGTGATAGGGAGCAGTCAGTTGGTCTGGGAGTCTGGCAGCCAGGAGCAGTCAGTCGATGTGAGGGCCCCAGAGGCAGGGAGGGATCGGTCAGGCTGAGGGATCCTGGAGAGGGGGCTCAGTCAGTCCGGCCTGGGGTCCTATGTGGCCTGGCTACTGTCTCAAAATGGCAGCAGTCATGTGTAATCAAACCTGCAGGTACTGTGACAGTGAACTTCCAAGCAACAGCAGGCAGCTGGTGCTCCACTGTCAGTTGGTGATCAGTTTGTTGACTCTTGTCAGAAGATCGGGAGGTGAACCTTGTGCGTTGGGTGATGGATAGGTGTAAAGATGGCGATGGGTCAGCCAGAGGCAGGCAAATGGCGGATGATACACGCCTGACAGTGAGTAATCTGCACTCAAAAAAGGTGTTGATATGCTGGCAGACTGCAGGTCATCAGAGCAGACAAATGGGGTAAACACCACGGAATCGATAAGCAGCAAAAACTGCCTCACCACGAAACAGATATCCTCTGCTTGAAACTATCATCCTCATAGGAGCTATTTGGTCTAGGATTGCATAGTGTCTTAAGTGGGCATTGCTAATATTGTTCTCCCCTTAAAGAAAAGGTGTTGGAAAACTACAGGGTCACTATAAGCATATAGGTGGAATCTGCAATACGCCAGATCTGCACTGCTAGAGGGGAAGATACATAAGCAACATGAAAAGACAAGGGAAGAAAATGATCCAAAAATCTAGATTCTATATTAATAGAATCCATTGACAGTATGGTAGAAGAAATGTCAGAAAAAGACTTCAGATTATACATGATTAAGATGATTCGTGAAGCAAATGATGAGATAAGAGAGCAAATGCAGGCAATGAATGGTAATACCAATAAGCTGAAAGAGCACCTGCAGGAAGCAAAAGATCATTTCAACAAAGAGATGGAGATTCTCAAAAAAAACCAAACGGAAATCCTTGAAATGAAGGAAACAATAAACCAAATAAAAAACTCAATGGAAAGCATCACCAAAAACTAGACCAGTTGGAAGGCAGAACCTCAGACAATGAAGACAAAATATTTAATCTTGAAAATAAAGTTGCCCAAACAGAGAAGATGGTAAGAATCATGAACAGAATCTCCAAGAACTATGGGAAATCATGAAAAGACCAAATTTAAGAATTATTGGGATTGAGGAAGACACAGAGATACAAACCAAAGGATTGAACAACCTATTCAATGAAATAATAACAGAAAATTTCCCAGGCCTGAAGAATGAAATGGAAAATCAAATACAAGAGGCTTACAGAACACCAAATGCACAAAATCACAACAGATCCACAAGAAGGCACATTATAATGAAAGTGCTTAACATTCAAAATAAAAATAGGATATTGAAGGGCACGAGAGAAAAGCATCAGATTACATATAGGGAGAGACCAATACGGATAAGAGCCTACTTCTCAACCAAGACTTGAAAAGCTAGAAGGGTCTGGAACAACATATTTCAAGCTCTGAAAGAACATGGTTGCCAACCAAGAATCCTATACCCAACAAAACTAACCTTCAGATTTGAAGACGAAATAAAATCCTTCCATGATGAACAAAAGTTAAAAGAATTTACAAATAGAAAGCCTGCACTACAGAATGTTCTCAACAGAATATTCATTCCATCAGGAGGAGATGAAAAAGAACAATATCGGTCAGCAAGGGGAGGAACTACCTTAGAGAAAAACCCACTCAAAGGACAAACGAAGCCAAATTAAAACAGAAAATGAGCCGAAATTACTGGGAATACAAATAATATCTCAATAATAACCCTGAATGTTATAATGGCCTAAACTCATCTATCAAAAGACAGACTGGCAGAATGGATTAAAAAGAAAGACCCAACGATATGCTGTCTGCAAGATACTCATCTCAAAGAAAAAGATATCCACAGACTAAAAGTGAAAAGGATGGGAAAAAACTTACCACGAACATGGACTCAGTAAAAAAGTGGGGGTTTCCATCTTTATATATGATAAAGTGGACTTCAAGCCAAAGTTAGTCAGAAGGGATAAAGAAGAATATTTCACAGTGCTAAGGGAACCATAAATCAGGAAGACATAATGATAGTAAATATTTATGCCCCAAATAATGGTGCATCCCTGTACATCAAACAAATCCTTCTCAATTTCAGGAATCAAATAGACCACTACACAATAATTCTGGTTGACATTGAAACACCGCTGTCACCACTGAATATATCTTCCAAACAAAAACCAAAAAATGAAATCATAGAACTCAATAACACAATCAATAACCTAGACTTAATAGACATATGTAGAATATTCCATCATCATCGAGTGAATTCACTTTTTTCTCAGCAGCACACGGAACTCTCTTGAAAATAGACCTTATGTTATGCCACAAAGCAGCCCTTAGGAAATGTAAAAAAATAGAGATACTGCCTTGTGTTCTATCAGATCATAATCGACTGAGATTAGAAATCAATGACAAAATAAAAGCCATAAATTACTCCAACACCTGGAGACTAAATAATATGCTATTGAATGAAACATGGATAACAGAAAACATCAGCAAGGAGATAAAAAAATTCTTAGTGGTCAATGAGCATGAAAATATAACATATCAAAATCTCTGGGACACTATGAAAGTGGTACTAAGAGGAAAATTCATTGAATGGAGTGCATTCAAGAAAAGAATGAAAAGTCAGCAACTAAATGACGTAACATTATAGCTCAAAGCCCTAGAAAATGAAGAACAGAATAACAGCAAAAGTAGTAGAAGAGAGGAAATAATTAAAATCAGAGCTGAAATCAATGAAATTGAAACAAAAGAAACAATTCAAAAAATTCACAAAACAAAAAGTTGGTTCTTTGAAAAAGTAAACAAAATAGACAAACCCTTAGCCACAATGACAAAGAGGAGAGAGAAAACTCAAATAACTAAAATTCATGATTAAAAAGGAAATATCACGACAGACACCACTGAGATACAGAACAAAATGAGAAGCTACTTTGAAAATCTGTATTCCAACAAAATAAAAGCTACCAAAGACATTGACAAATTTCTAGAGACATACACTCCTCCCAAGCTGAACCAGGAGGACATACACAATTTAAACAGATCAATATCAAGTAATGAAATAGAAGAAGACATTAGAAACCTACCATCCAAGAAAAGTCAACTACCAGACAGATTCTCAGTCGAGTTCTACAAGATCTTCGAAGAAGATCTCATTGCAATACTTCTGAAAGTATTCCAGGAAATAGAAAAAGAGGGTACCCTACCGAACTCATTCTATGAAGCTAATATCACCCTCACACCCAAACCAGGTAAAGACACATCAAAGAAAGAAAATTTTAGAACAATGTCCTTGATGAATATAGATGCAAAGATCCTTAACAAAATATTGGCAAACGGTATCCAAAAACATATTAAGAAAATTGTGCACCACGATCAAGTGGGGTTCACCCCTGGAATTCAAGGATGGTTTTACTTCCATAAATCAATAAATGTAATCCATCATGTCAATAGACTTAAGGATAAGAATCATATGGTTATTTCAATTGACTCAGAGAAAGCATTCGACAAAATATAACACCCTTTCATGCTCAAAACACTAGAAAAAATAGGGATAGTCGGAACATACCTGAACATTGTAAAGGCTATTTGTGCTAAGCCCATGGCCAACATCATTCTTAATGGAGAGAAACTGAAAGCATTCCCTTTAAAAATGGGAACAAGACAGGGATGTCCTCTTTCACCATTTCTATTCAATTTTGTCCTCGATACTCTAGCCAGAGCAATTAGACAGACTAAAGAAATTAAAAGGATATGAATAGGAAAAGAGGAACTTAAGCTGTCACTATTTGATGATGACATGATTGTATATTTAGAGGATCCAAAAAACTCCTCCAGAAAACTTCTAGACCTCATTGACTTATTCAGCAAAATAGCAGGCTATAAAATCAACATGCATAAATCTAAAGCATTTGTATACACAAGCAATGAAATATCTGAGAGGGAAATGAGGAAAACAACTCCATTTACAATAGCCTCAAAAAAATAAACTACTTGGGAATTAATCTAACCAAAGAGGTAAAAGATCTCTACAATGAAAACTACAAAATATTGAAGAAAGAAATTGAGGAAGACCTTATGGAAAGATCTCCCATGTTCTTGGATAGGCAGAATTAATATTGTCAAAATGGCCATACTACCAAAAGTGCTATGTAGATTCAATGCAATTCCAATTAAAATCCCAATGATGTACCTTACAGAAATAGAGCAAGCAATCATGAAGTTCATCTGCAAAAATAAGAAATCCAGAATAGGTAAAGCAATCCTTAGCAGGAAGAGTGAAACAGGGGGTATCGCAATATCAGAACGTCAACTATACTACAAAGCAATAGTAACAAAAACGGCATGGTATTGGTACCAAAATAGACTGGTAGATCAATGGTACAGAATAGAGGACATGGACACAAACCCAGATAAATACAATTTTCTCATACTAGACAAAGGTGCCAAAAACATGCAATGGAGAAATGATAGCCTCTTCAACAAATGGTGCTGGGAAAACTGGAAATCCATATGCAGCGGAATGAAATTAAACTTTTATCTCTCACCCTGCACAAAAATCAACTCGAAATGGATCATGGACCTCAGAATCAGACCAGAGATCCTTCATCTTATAGAAGAAAAAGTAGGTCCAAATCGTCAACATGTCGGCTTAGGATCAGACTTCCTTAACAGGACTCCCATAGCACAAGAAATAAAAGCAAGAATCAATAACTGGGATAGATTCAAACTAAATAGCTTTCTCTCAGTAAAGGAAACTATGAGCAATGTGAAGAGAGAAACTACAGAGTGGGAGAAAATCTTTGCCACTCATACTTCAGACAAAGCACTAATTTCCAGAATATATAAAGAACTCAAAAAACTCTACACCAAGAATGCAAATAGCCCAATCAACAAATGGGCTAAGGAAATGAATAGACACTTCACTGAAGGAGATCTACAAGCAATCAACAGATATATGAAAAAATGTTCAACATCTCTAGTAATAAGAGAAATGCAAATCAAAAGTACCCTAAGATTCCATCTCACCCCGATTAGAATGGCAATTATCAAGAATACAAGCAACAATAGGTGTTGGCGAGGATGTGGGGAGAAAGGTACACTCATACATTGCTGGTGGGGATGCAAATTAGTGCAGCCACTCTGGAAAGCAGTGTGGAGATTCCTTAGAAACGTGGAATGGAATCACCATTTGACCCAGGTATCCTACTCCTTGGCCTATACCCAAAGGACTTAAAATCACCATACTACAGTAATGCAGCCACATCAATGTTCATAACTGTTCAATTCACAATAGCCAGATTGTGGAACCAAGGTAGACACCCTTCAATTGATGAATGGATAAAGAAACTGTGGTGTATATATATATATATATATATATATATATATATATATATATATACACAATGGAATATTTCTCAGCCATAAAAAATAATGTAATTATGGCATTTGCAGGCAAATGGATGAAATTGGAACATATCATGCTAAGTGAGATAAGCCAATCTCAAAAAACCAAAGGACGAATGATCTTACTGATAAGCGGATGATGACACATAATGGGGGGTGGAGGGGGGCAAGAATGGAGGAAGAGGGATTGTATAGAGGGAAAAGAGGGGTGGGAAGAGTAGGGTGAAGGAGAAAAATAACAGAATGAATCAAACACCCTTACCCTATGTAGATGCCTGATTACACAAATGGTATGCCTTTACTTCATGTCCGAACGGAAATAACATATATCCCATTTGTTTACAATAAAATAAATAAATAAAATTTTTAAAAATTTCTCTCTTATTGCTCCTGCTATTCTTTTGTTCTCTCTATTTGTGACCTTCTTTATTATTTCTTTTCTTGTACTGATTTGGGATTTGGTTTGTTCATTCTCTTCTAGGTTTTTGAGATGCATCATTAGGTCAGTTATAGTGATCTATTTGATTAATTTACTTTTATGTAGGTACTCATTGTTATAAATTTCTCTGTTACTACTCTTTTTGCTTTATCACACAGGTTT